>NC_056748.1:613641740-613914240 GCF_019279795.1 Protopterus annectens
AACAAAAACAGGATACTTAATGTTATATATCATAGCTCCGAGTTTCCTCAATGTCCTTCCTTCCATCAGTTCAGTGTGAAATGGCAGAACACTCACAAGTGAATTTCTTAGGTAACAGAAAGTTGAAACCTGAGAAAGCTTTTAAGAAAGAAATCTCAAAAGAACCAATGAGGTGCTTAGTCTAAGCTGTAGTCCAGGTGACCTCAGTCAGCCAATGACCTCAAACAATTCACTCTCACTGAAATGCCTGATGGCTTTCGCTAAACCAAGATGTCCCTGAATATGTGTTCAGACACACGGCCTCCACAAACACTAGGCCCCAATACAAGCCTGAAATATCCCCACTACTTAGAACAAACTGCAGAAATGTTTCTCACAGATGAAAGGCAGCAGTGAGCCTTTAAATGAAAGTTTTAAACAGCTAAAGAAGCCTCTTGAAAAAAGAGTTTAACTGCAACAAGTTTTCAGAAACAACCCAACAGATGCTTAATAAAAGTGGACAATTTCCAGTTAATACCTCACACACTGTGGAACTAGCTAGAAAAATACACAGTACACAAAGTGCTATAAATAACAAAGAAATAAAGAACAAAATAAACAAAAAACAGGATACTTAATGTTATATATTATAGCTCCGAGTTTCCTCAATGTCCTTCCTTTGATCAGTTCTCTGTGAAATGGCAGAACACTCACAACTGAATTTCTTAGGTAACAGAAAGTTGAAACCTGAGACAGATTTTAAGAAAGAAATCTCAAAAGAACCAATGAGGTGCTTAGTCTAAGCTGTAGTCCAGGTGACCTCAGTCAGCCAATGACCTCAAACAATTCTCTCTCACTGAAATGCCTGATGGCTTTAGCTAAACCAAGATGTCCCTGAATATGTGCTCAGACACACAGCCTCCACAAACACTAGGCCCCAATACAAGCCTGAATATGGAAATGCTACAAATATCCCCACTACTTAGAACAAACTGCAGAAATGTTTCTCACAGATGAAAGGCAGCAGTGAGCCTTTAAATGAAAGTTTTAAACAGCTAAAGAAGCCTCTTGAAAAAAGAGTTTAACTGCAACAAGTTTTCAGAAACAACCCAACAGATGCTTAATAAAAGTGGACAATTTCCAGTTAATACCTCACACACTGTGGAACTAGCTAGAAAAATACACAGTACACAAAGTGCTATAAATAACAAAGAAATAAAGAACAAAATAAAAAAAAACAGGATACTTAATGTTATATATTATAGCTCCGAGTTTCCTCAATGTCCTTCCTTTGATCAGTTCTCTGTGAAATGGCAGAACACTCACAACTGAATTTCTTAGGTAACAGAAAGTTATAACCTGAGACAGCTTTTAAGAAAGAAATCTCAAAAGAACCAATGAGGTGCTTAGTCTAAGCTGTAGTCCAGGTGACCTCAGTCAGCCAATGACCTCAAACAATTCTCTCTCACTGAAATGCCTCATGGCTTTAGCTAAACCAAGATGTCCCTGAATATGTGCTCAGACACACAGCCTTCACAAACACTAGGCCCAAATACAAGCCTGAATATGGAAAAGCTACAAATATCCCCACTACTTAGAACAAACTGCAGAAATGTTTCTCACTGCTGAAAGGCAGCAGTGAGCCTTTAAATGAAAGTTTTAAACAGCTAAAGGAGCCTCTAGAAAAAAGAGTTTAACTACAACAAGTTTTCAGAAACAACCCAACAGATGCTTAATAAAAGTGGACAATTTCCAGTTAATACCTCACACACAGTGAAACTAGCTAGAAAAATACACAGTACGCAAAGTGCTATAAATAACAAAGAAATAAAGAACAAAATAAACAAAAAACAGGATACTTAATGTTATATATTATAGCTCCAAGTTTCCTCAGTGTCCTTCCTTCGATCAGTTCAGTGTGAAATGGCAGAACACTCACAACTGAATTTCTTAGGTAACAGAAAGTTGAAACCTGAGACAGCTTTTAAGAAAGGAATCTCAAAAGAACCAATGAGGTGCTTAGTCTAAGCTGTAGTCCAGGTGACCTCAGTCAGCCAATGACCTCAAACAATTCTCTCTCACTGAAATGCCTGATGGCTTTAGCTAAACCAAGATGTCCCTGAATATGTGCTCAGACACACAGCCTCCACAAACACTAGGCCCAAATACAAGCCTGAATATGGAAATGCTACAAATATCCCCACTACTTAGAATAAACTGCAGAAATGTTTCTTACACCTGAAAGGCAGCAGTGAGCCTTTAAATGAAAGTTTTAAACAATTAAAGGAGACTCTAGAAGAAAGAGTTTAACTGCAACAAGTTTTCAGAAAGAACCCAACAGATGCTTAATAAAAGTGGACAATTTCCAGTTAATACCTCACACACAGTGAAACTAGCTAGAAAAATACACAGTACACAAAGTGCTATAAATAACAAAGAAATAAAGAACAAAATAAACAAAAAACAGGATACTTCATGTTATATATTATAGCTCCGAGTTTCCTCAATGTCCTTCCTTCGATCAGTTCATTATGAAATGGCCGAACACTCACAAGTGAATTTCTTAGGTAACAGAAAGTTGAAACCTGAGACAGCTTTTAAGAAAGAAATCTCAAAAGAACCAATGAGGTGCTTAGTCTAAGCTGTAGTCCAGGTGACCTCAGTCAGCCAATGACCTCAAACAATTCTCTCTCACTGAAATGCCTGATGGCTTTAGCTAAACCAAGATGTCCCTGAATATGTGCTCAGACACACAGCCTTCACAAACACTAGGCCCAAATACAAGCCTGAATATGGAAATGCTACAAATATCCCCACTACTTAGAACAAACTGCAGAAATGTTTCTCACTGCTGAAAGGCAGCAGTGAGCCTTTAAATGAAAGTTTTAAACAGCTAAAGGAGCCTCTAGAAAAAAGAGTTTAACTACAACAAGTTTTCAGAAACAACCTAACAGATGCTTAATAAAAGTGGACAATTTCCAGTTAATACCTCACACACAGTGAAACTAGCTAGAAAAATACACAGTACGCAAAGTGCTATAAATAACAAAGAAATAAAGAACAAAATAAACAAAAAACAGGATACTTAATGTTATATATTATAGCTCCGAGTTTCCTCAATGTCCTTCCTTTGATCAGTTCAGTGTGAAATGGCAGAACACTCACAACTGAATTTCTTAGGTAACAGAAAGTTGAAACCTGAGACAGCTTTTAAGAAAGAAATCTCAAAAGAACCAATGAGGTGCTTAGTCTAAGTTGTAGTCCAGGTGACCTCAGTCAGCCAATGACCTCAAACAATTCTCTCTTACTGAAATGCCTGATGGCTTTAGCTAAACCAAGATGTCCCTGAATATGTGCTCAGACACACAGCCTCCACAAACACTAGGCCCAAATATAAGCCTGAATATGGAAATGCTACAAATATCCCCATTACTTAGAACAAACTGCAGAAATGTTTCTCAGAGCTGAAAGGCAGTAGTGAGCCTTTAAATGAAAGTTTTAAACAGCTAAAGGAGCCTCTAGAAAAAAAAGTTTAACTGCAACAAGTTTTCAGAAACAACCCAACAGATGCTTAATAAAAGTGGACAATTTCCAGTTAATACCTCACACACAGTGAAACTAGCTAGAAAAATACACAGTACACAAAGTGCTATAAACAACAAAGAAATAAAGAACAAAATAAACAAAAAACAGGATACTTAATGTTATATATCATAGCTCCGAGTTTCCTCAATGTCCTTCCTTCCATCAGTTCAGTGTGAAATGGCAGAACACTCACAAGTGAATTTCTTAGGTAACAGAAAGTTGAAACCTGAGAAAGCTTTTAAGAAAGAAATCTCAAAAGAACCAATGAGGTGCTTAGTCTAAGCTGTAGTCCAGGTGACCTCAGTCAGCCAATGACCTCAAACAATTCACTCTCACTGAAATGCCTGATGGCTTTAGCTAAACCAAGATGTCCCTGAATATGTGCTCAGACACACAGCCTCCACAAACACTAGGCCCCAATACAAGCCTGAAATATCCCCACTACTTAGAACAAACTGCAGAAATGTTTCTCACAGATGAAAGGCAGCAGTGAGCCTTTAAATGAAAGTTTTAAACAGCTAAAGAAGCCTCTTGAAAAAAGAGTTTAACTGCAACAAGTTTTCAGAAACAACCCAACAGATGCTTAATAAAAGTGGACAATTTCCAGTTAATACCTCACACACTGTGGAACTAGCTAGAAAAATACACAGTACACAAAGTGCTATAAATAACAAAGAAATAAAGAACAAAATAAACAAAAAACAGGATACTTAATGTTATATATTATAGCTCCGAGTTTCCTCAATGTCCTTCCTTTGATCAGTTCTCTGTGAAATGGCAGAACACTCACAACTGAATTTCTTAGGTAACAGAAAGTTGAAACCTGAGACAGCTTTTAAGAAAGAAATCTCAAAAGAACCAATGAGGTGCTTAGTCTAAGCTGTAGTCCAGGTGACCTCAGTCAGCCAATGACCTCAAACAATTCTCTCTCACTGAAATGCCTCATGGCTTTAGCTAAACCAAGATGTCCCTGAATATGTGCTCAGACACACAGCCTTCACAAACACTAGGCCCAAATACAAGCCTGAATATGGAAAAGCTACAAATATCCCCACTACTTAGAACAAACTGCAGAAATGTTTCTCACTGCTGAAAGGCAGCAGTGAGCCTTTAAATGAAAGTTTTAAACAGCTAAAGGAGCCTCTAGAAAAAGAGTTTAACTACAACAAGTTTTCAGAAACAACCCAACAGATGCTTAATAAAAGTGGACAATTTCCAGTTAATACCTCACACACAGTGAAACTAGCTAGAAAAATACACAGTACGCAAAGTGCTATAAATAACAAAGAAATAAAGAACAAAATAAACAAAAACAGGATACTTAATGTTATATATTATAGCTCCAAGTTTCCTCAGTGTCCTTCCTTCGATCAGTTCAGTGTGAAATGGCAGAACACTCACAACTGAATTTCTTAGGTAACAGAAAGTTGAAACCTGAGACAGCTTTTAAGAAAGAAATCTCAAAAGAACCAATGAGGTGCTTAGTCTAAGCTGTAGTCCAGGTGACCTCAGTCAGCCAATGACCTCAAACAATTCTCTCTCACTGAAATGCCTGATGGCTTTAGCTAAACCAAGATGTCCCTGAATATGTGCTCAGACACACAGCCTCCACAAACACTAGGCCCCAATACAAGCCTGAATATGGAAATGCTACAAATATCCCCACTACTTAGAACAAACTGCAGAAATGTTTCTCACAGATGAAAGGCAGCAGTGAGCCTTTAAATGAAAGTTTTAAACAGCTAAAGAAGCCTCTTGAAAAAAGAGTTTAACTGCAACAAGTTTTCAGAAACAACCCAACAGATGCTTAATAAAAGTGGACAATTTCCAGTTAATACCTCACACACTGTGGAACTAGCTAGAAAAATACACAGTACACAAAGTGCTATAAATAACAAAGAAATAAAGAACAAAATAAACAAAAAACAGGATACTTAATGTTATATATTATAGCTCCGAGTTTCCTCAATGTCCTTCCTTTGATCAGTTCTCTGTGAAATGGCAGAACACTCACAACTGAATTTCTTAGGTAACAGAAAGTTGAAACCTGAGACAGCTTTTAAGAAAGAAATCTCAAAAGAACCAATGAGGTGCTTAGTCTAAGCTGTAGTCCAGGTGACCTCAGTCAGCCAATGACCTCAAACAATTCTCTCTCACTGAAATGCCTCATGGCATTAGCTAAACCAAGATGTCCCTGAATATGTGCTCAGACACACAGCCTTCACAAACACTAGGCCCAAATACAAGCCTGAATATGGAAATGCTACAAATATCCCCACTACTTAGAACAAACTGCAGAAATGTTTCTCACTGCTGAAAGGCAGCAGTGAGCCTTTAAATGAAAGTTTTAAACAGCTAAAGGAGCCTCTAGAAAAAAGAGTTTAACTACAACAAGTTTTCAGAAACAACCCAACAGATGCTTAATAAAAGTGGACAATTTCCAGTTAATACCTCACACACAGTCAAACTAGCTAGAAAAATACACAGTACGCAAAGTGCTATAAATAACAAAGAAATAAAGAACAAAATAAACAAAAAACAGGATACTTAATGTTATATATTATAGCTCCGAGTTTCCTCAATGTCCTTCCTTTGATCAGTTCAGTGTGAAATGGCAGAACACTCACAACTGAATTTCTTAGGTAACAGAAAGTTGAAACCTGAGACAGCTTTTAAGAAAGAAATCTCAAAAGAACCAATGAGGTGCTTAGTCTAAGTTGTAGTCCAGGTGACCTCAGTCAGCCAATGACCTCAAACAATTCTCTCTTACTGAAATGCCTGATGGCTTTAGCTAAACCAAGATGTCCCTGAATATGTGCTCAGACACACAGCCTCCACAAACACTAGGCCCAAATACAAGCCTGAATATGGAAATGCTACAAATATCCCCACTACTTAGAACAAACTGCAGAAATGTTTCTCACAGCTGAAAGGTAGCAGTGAGCCTTTAAATGAAAGTTTTAAACAGCTACAGGAGCCTCTAGAAAAAAGAGTTTAACTGCAACAATTTTTCCAGAAACAACCCAACAGATGCTTAATAAAAGTGGACAATTTCCAGTTAATACCTCACACACAGTGAAACTAGCTAGAAAAATACACAGTACACAAAGTGCTATAAATAACAAAGAAATAAAGAACAAAATAAACAAAAAACAGGATACTTAATGTTATATATTATAGCTCCAAGTTTCCTCAATGTCCTTCCTTTGATCAGTTCAGTGTGAAATGGCAGAACACTCACAACTGAATTTCTTAGGTAACAGAAAGTTGAAACCTGAGACAGCTTTTAAGAAAGGAATCTCAAAAGAACCAATGAGGTGCTTAGTCTAAGCTGTAGTCCAGGTGACCTCGGTCAGCCAATGACCTCAAA
Source organism: Protopterus annectens (assembly GCF_019279795.1). Classification (NCBI taxonomy): domain Eukaryota; kingdom Metazoa; phylum Chordata; order Ceratodontiformes; family Protopteridae; genus Protopterus; species Protopterus annectens. The sequence goes on from NC_056748.1 coordinate 613,648,675, forward strand.
CAATTCTCTCTCTCTGAAATGCCTGATGGCTTTAGCTAAACCAAGATGTCCCTGAATATGTGCTCAGACACACAGCCTCCACAAACACTAAGCTGAAATACAAACCTGAATATGGAAATGCTACAAATATCCCTACTACTTAGAACAAACTGCAGAAATGTTTCTCACAGCTGAAAGGCATCAGTGAGCCTTTAAATGAAAGTTTTAAACAGCTAAAGGAGCCTCTAGAAAAAAGAGTTTAACTGCAACAAGTTTTCAGAAACAACCCAACAGATGCTTAATAAAAGTGGGCAATTTCCAGTTAATACCTCACACACAGTGAAACTAGCTAGAAAAATACACTCCAGGTAAGTGTTTAGAGAAGAAAGATCCAGAATGGGCCTCCAGGCTTTGTCCTTTCTGGGAACCAGAAAGAGTCTTGAGTAAAATCCTTGTCCTTGCTCCTGTGGTGGTACCTTTTGAATAGCTTTCATGTCCATGAGTGCTATTATTTGTTTTTGCGCCGCTGCCCATTGATTTGGCGGCAGATTTGGCATTCCTTTTTACCTTGGCAGAGTGTGAAAGTGGAACCTGTAACCTTGAGATACAATGTTGTGAACCCATTTGTCTTTGGTGATCATATGCCAATTGTGATAGAAAAGTGCCAGTTTTCCTCCCAAGGGGGCTGCCAAGAGAGAGCTGTTTAGCAGCTGTAGTGGGAAGTCATTGGGGCTGTTTTATATATGGTTGGGGCCTGTCTTCCCCTTCTTTCTGGCCTGATGCACCCCATTGTCGAGGCCTGTAAGAACCTTGTGGTTGACCTCTACCTCTTGGATGTCTGTATCTGCCCCTTTCAGGTCTGTCTGTAGCTGGAAAGGACCAATTCTTTGTTGGCCAATTTCTGCTAAATCAAGGAGGCTGAACCTGTAAGAAATCCTTCACGGTTTGCATAGATTTTGCCTTATCCTCCATTTTCTTTAATACCTCTTCTGCTTTAACTCCAAATAACACATCCTGCTGCAAAGGTGCATCCAATAGTTTTGCTTTGACACGATCTGGTAACGTATGTTCTTTTAACCAAGCATGTCTTCTAATGACAGAACCTGTAACTGCTACTCTACAGGAGGCCTCTAAAGAATCAAAACCACATTGCAAAGTATGTTTTCCCACTTGGTCAGCTGCATGCAATAAATCCTGTATTTCCTTAAAATTAGGAGGATCTGAATCTGGAAGCATTTTTTTTTCAACTGAGACATCAAAAATTGCTGATATTTTAGCATGTGAAACTGGCAATTTAAGGCCCTCATTGCTAAAGTTGTAGACGTATATACTTTCTTCCCCCATCTGTCTAATGCTATGGAGTCTCTGTCATAGGGGACTGGATTCTTTGCTGATGAGGCCTTAACCCCTTTGGGTCCCTGGGAAATAGCTTCAGGGTCAGCAACAGGGCTTTTATAAAGAAATTTGTGTGAGTCAGGGACTCTGTAGTATCTATCAGGCTTGACTGGGGCTGGAGTTAAAGAATCAGGATTTAAACTGGATTCAGTATACACATCATCCACAATATCTAACACTGGCGGAATAGCAAGGAGTCTGTGTTGAGGTAATAAAAGGAAGTCTCTGAGCCTTTTCTTGGATTCTGAGTAGTCCTGACCTTCCCAAAGGAAATGCTCCCTCATGGTATATAAGGTTTCCCCAAAGGAGTAGTCCTCAGGCGGAGAGGCTGATGGAATTGATTCCTCAGCATCAGAATCCTCATAAGGGGGTAAGGAATATCCTAGGTCTGAGGATGAATCTGAAGAAATGGACACCTGGTCGGATGAGTCACAGTCTGCATCCTGCCTAGGCCTTTTATCAGGAGGGAGATGGGACCCCGTGATCAGAGTGATTAGGTCTTCGGCCATTTTGAGCATTTGTTTCTTAGGCATGGAGGCCTATCCTGAAGAATGGTGTATTTGTTTCTTTGTTTTTAAAAGAAGTTTAGACTTATCAGAAAGTTTAATGCTTAACTGAGTAGGTCTGAAAACACCCACTGAAGCTACGGGTTGTTCAGCTACTCTGGATCCCTCTGAAGGGATAGTTTCGGTAGGCTGAAAGTCTTGTGCATCCAAAGGCCCAGCCAACTCCACGTGGGAGTCAGTGGTAGCCTGTGGTTCTACAGAAGCGGTCGTCAGGGGCTGTGAAGGCGCCTCGCTGAAAACCGGAGAACCGGCGACTGGCCTAGAAGAGGCTTCGTCATCAGTTTTGGGCCTCGGATGCCTATCCTTGTCTTTGCGCTTTTTATGTATTCCGGTCATCGGAAGTTTCAATGGGATGGTGTAATTGAATTTTCTCCCAAAATAATGTCGGGCAAAATCATACCGACGTTTAATTGTGTGCTTGTTAAACCTAGCACAAAACCGACAACCAGTGACATCGTGGTCTGGGCCTAGGCATGGGATACAATAAGAATGGAAATCCTTATGAGGTATTTGCTTCCCACAAGAAATACAGTTATTAACTTTTACTGACATCGGTCTGAAGCAAGGAAAAAGTTTCCCCAATGGGGTACTTAGCTTTGTAGAAGACTTCGGTTCTGGATTCGGAATGAAAATCTCAGGAGTCGGCTGACCGGCACTTGTGAACTGCTTTTGCTTCAGGCACTGCGCAGCAAGAAAGACTGAAGAAAATGGCATCAGCTGCATCTTATATACCACTGTCGCACTGACGTCAGGGAGGAGGCAACAGCAACTGATGCCGGACCAAGACTTTGGAACTCAGGCCGGCTGGGGAACCGCCTGACGGCAGGATAACCCCAAGTGTAATGACTGCAGCAGTGTCACACGATGAACATCTATTATTATTTACCCCCACAAAATATAGCCCTGTTGACAAGTCTCTGTTTACTGTTAGTTCCCATAACAATGCTATCATTGATGTTGTCCCTAGTGCCAAATTGCTACGTGCCATCATTGATGACAAATTAACTTTTGACCTTCACATCCACAACAACAACAAAAAAAACCCATCAAGGGTTGGGTGCCTTATAAAGGCACGACTATTTCCTCAGTCTCTCTGCTAAAAAGGCCTTGGCCTCATCCTTCCTACTTCCAATCCTTCTATACAGAGCCCCCATCCTCACCAACCTACCATCCTTCTTAACAAATAAGCTGGACTCTTGTTACAACAAAGTCGCTAAATTTGCTACAAGCGCAAAATATTCTACCCACCATTGATTATCTCTGCATCAACTAAAGTGGCTAGAATCCCTCCACCACCCTACTTACCTTCAAGTAATTACAGCCCACAAGATAATCTTTCAACCTGAAAGCTGCCCTTCCCTCACATCCATACTGACCATGTACCACCCCAATCGCCATCTCAGGTCTGAAAATAAAATGTTATTATCCATTGAGAAACCTAAACTCTCAGATGGCCAAATGCTGTACTCTCATTCTGTCTCCAAGTTATGGAATAATCTTCCTCCTTCACTCTGGACAATCAGTAATCCTGCTTCCTTCAAAATATCCCTCAAATTACATTTTTCCTCTCACTGGCTATGCTCCTGTACCCCGCCAAATAACCCCAGCACCTGATTTCCTTCTCTAGAACGTCAACCTCTATCAATCCTTAAAAAAAAAAAAAAACTCTCCTCTGTACCATTCTGACTCATTTCTGTCACCTCGACTCTGACCTGTCACCAGCTTTCTACCCTGAAGTCAACTCTCCTCACTTTAGAACTCTACAAATATATGTATATACTTGTGTTTATCCAAATACATGGCATCACTACTTTCACATCTATAGCTGACTGTAGTACATTATTGCTACTTCTGCCATTACTTTTCCTCTCATGTCATACTACTGCCCGTAATACTTGATCCTACACATTAACACAGTTTACTTTTGCATATAGTTAGGGATTTTTGTATGTAATTAATGGAATGACATTGTCCTATGTTTCAACTTTGTTTTTTTACTTTTGTATGTATCAACATTGTTCTATTACTTATGCATGTATTACTGTAGAGCTTATGTATGTAATACTGTGGAGCTTTTCTCCCCGGGCCTTCACTGAAAATGGGCTCTTTCTAGGCCCAGTGGACTGTCCCGGTCAACAAATGCAATAAATAAATAAAATAAATAAGTAAATAAATATCTTGAGATACAGGGTGATGTGGGAGTGCAGAATATGGATAGGGGTTACAGCTTTGATTTCTTCTTTGTAGAAGTTATTTATATGCACTACATGGAACATCATGATTATACTCCAAAATCAGGAAAAAACAAGCTTGTTGAACAACTTTCTGATGTTAGAAAGTTGTTCAACATGCTTTTGATAAAGACCTCTAAGCTGTGTTAATACTTCACACTAGAGATTAACAGCAGCAAGTGCCAGCCACAACAGATCACTCATCATCTACCATCTTTTTCTTATTTTTCTACATAGGGTTGGGGTGTCACCTCACCTGTCATCACTCTATTTTGATGTATTGGACTCTCCTGCTTCCTGCAACCATCATACCTGACTGGAGCAGGTCTTCTGTCATGCAATCCATCTGTTGTACGGATCTCCTCCCTCAGTCCTGCCTTCTTCTGGTCTCTCCAAAATATTCTTCACCAAACAGTATTCTTTCTTGCAGATGTGACTGAACCTCTGTAATCTGTTCTGCTTAACCTTCTCTGGAATTATGGCTGTCTAGTGATCTGATTTCCTATATTTTTTTCATTTGTCCAACAGTGTATATCCTACCACCCATCTGAGACACTTCATCTCCACCACCTCTGGCTTCCTCATTTGCTCTGCCTTTACTGCCCAGGTTTGTATGCCATACAGAAGAGCTAACTGCATCACTGTTTTGTATACCTTAGTTTGCAGCTTCTTTAGCATTCTTCTCTTACATATTACATGTGACACTTTGTGCCAGTTGGTTGCAACCCCGCTGATTCTAGCGTTGACCTAAATTAGACTTCCTTCTCTTCAACCACCCCTCCCACATAACTGAAGTTGTTGTGCTTTTCCAATATTGTTGCACTTTTTTCCCTTGTATCTCAATTTTACTTTCTTCTGATTTCCTTCATTTGCTGCCAGTGCCATTATTGTCTTGTTTGTACACAGTTTCAAATAGGGTTGCCACCTTTCTACGTGGTGAAAACCAGACAAAAAACCCACACCCCTTGCATTACCTGCAACCCTGCCTCTCTCTACCAATTTTTCCATCCACCCAACCCACTTTCCCACCCATTTTATGACATCACCATATATGTCATTATGAGATGGGATGCTATATTTTGATTTTCAATGCATGGCATTAGCAATGCTTTTCAATTAAAAAGCTCATCCGAGTCTGCATTTTCACAAATCTGGCATTCTGTTTGTACAAATAAACAGAATACTGGAGTTTGTAGAGTGCTTTCCAGACTACTTGACTAACATTATAATTTCTTGGTAGTCTGGACAAATACCAGATTGGTGGAAATGCTAGTTTTACACCATGTACCTTCAACTTTACATTAGAATCACCTATCACTTGCTGAAGTTCCTGTTCAGTGTCTGCTTGTAGTGTAACATTGTCTGCATACGGCAGCTTTATTGATCTGTCCCTCTGACCCTGTTTGCAAATGTAGTCTGCCATGTCCTGTCCATCATAATGTTGTTCAGAAGTGGGCTCAAGGCTGTACCCTGATGTGCACTGTCTCCCACTGGGAATCCTTCTGTGAGTCCGAACACACTTCTTACATTGTCACTGGGTCCTTGTACATAGCCTGCATTCATTTTACCAATGTGTCTGTGACTTATAATCATCACTTGATTGTCCAGTGGCAGAAGCTAAGCCAGTTTTAAAAAGCTGTTGTAGACTTCACTTGACCCCACTGTTAAACAAAAGGTGTAGCAGAGTAAAACATCTATCAGCTTTTAAAGCCTTTAGTTCTTCAGAGGGACACTTTGCTTCTGCTCCTTGTGTGTGTGACAGCGCTAAGTTTTTTATTTCTTTCAAAGTGAGAAAACACTTTACACTCCTACTGTCTTTTTTCAGTAACTGGTAAAACATGGAACAGATAAAGTTCTATGAACTATAAACGTCCATCCTATTATAATCAACTTATTCATAGATTCATAGATTGTTACTAAGCTAACAACCCAGGAGGCCTTTCAATACCTAGCCAAGTTTTTCTGAAAGAATAATGCTGTCCTGTATCCAAATAGGACACTGAGGGAGGCATTTGTAAGCTACCTCTATCCATAAGGGACATGGGTGCCAGGCCAGGTGTAAATTTTCTATTCCCCATCCACCAATTTAGGTTGCTCTTAAACTGGGTAATAGACAAACTCAGCTTCACATGGAGAGGAAGCCTGTTCCATAGGAGGGGCAGTCTCTGGGACATGTATCTGCCTTTCCAGCATGTTCTGTTTGTAGACAAAATTCAGGTCCATAGATCTTATATTTCTGGTACTGTTTGACATAGGAGATTTAAAAGTGTTGGGATTATGGATGCCTTGTAAATCAGGCATAGATTATCACTCAGCAATCTATAGGAGACTGAGCAGAAGGAAAAGGCTTTAAGGCACTCTGCATAAGGCAGGTTTGTTATGCCTTGTATTCTTATTACTTGGTATTGACTTCTCTCCATTCTTAAGGTGAATTTCTTGACAAAAAAGGTGAATTTCTTGACATTCATGTCTCAGATATGTAAGCTGGTTATAATCTGAGACACAGTTATACTCCTCTATGTTATGTAGGGTCAGTGTAACACACACACACACACACACACACACACACACACACACACACACACACACACACACACACACACACACACACACACACACATGTCCAGTCCAGTCCCCGTACTGCATGCATTTGGAGTGTGGGAGGAAAATGGTGCACTCAGAAAAAAAACATGCAAACACATGGAAGACCTCCAGACTCTGTAAAGAAGGCACCTCAACCGAAAATCGAACTTTGAGGTTTCAGTGCTACCAGCTATATTATACATATCTATAGAGCTATATATATTTATATCAATATCTTTATATGAGTTTGTAATGAAAAATCACTGGTGAGTTTGATTGAAATACAAAACATCAAACAAACTCATCTTTGATTACCATTAATCACCGCTAAAATCATCAAAAAAAGTAATCACAAATATAATCCAATAGGTATGGTGACAAGCATATTTGATCTTTTTGTTGCCGAAAGTATAAATAATGGGGTGGCTACTGCAATTAAGAAAGCTGTAATTGTGAGAGCTGAAGTTACAAAAAACAAAACTAAAGGTGAACAGTTAATGGTGACAGTCCCTGTTCTCCTTTAAATGCAGCATCATACCCTCATTTCTTCTCTCTCACTCACCAGCTCTGATATCACCATACCAAGTAAAAAGAAAATAGTCTGTGACACGGCAACCTCAAACTCCTCAGTTTCACACATATTCAGCATTAACTATTCCAAGACTTATGAGTCTTGGAATTTAGAATTGCCACCAAATAGGGTACTGTGGTGTAATAAAGCAATAAAGCACTGCTTTGTGTACCTTACTGTTTGCCTGCTTCTTCCCTGAAGAGGTCTGTCATTGATAAAACTTTAATATTAAAATAAAGAAACCACAATGTTATCCAGCAACTTGTATTTGTGACTTTCACTTTGCTAAGATGAAATCCAGTGGGCAAGCAGAAATCTAAACTTGCAGCATAACAGAAGGTTTGCTGAGTCTCTGGGATTTATTTTCACCATAGGAGAGCACTGGTAGTTTGTAAAAAAGTCAGTAACATGAATGCAAGATAGCCAGTAGTTAAAAACAAATCAGAAAGAAAATAACAATGCAGGTTCCTAAATTATGCATAAATCAGCTGTTATCAATTGACCCATAGTCTATTCTACTGTTGTTTATTTAAAGGTCAAGTGCAAAGATTTTTTTTACTATTTCTTTTTTGTTGTAATTATGCCCTTAACTTGTAAAGTGGGCTTTCTTGCTCTAAAATGTATAATTTTTACTTTAATTACTTCAATGGACCTATATTTATTATGTTTAATAAACTGGTGTTTCTGTTTACTGTATGCTAAACAACTGTACAATTACTTCCTGATTCCATGTCATCCTGCCCCGCCTTCTGATTATGTATTTAGGATCAAAACAGCTCTGTAGTAGATTGGCATATTTTCTATAGTCTGCTGCAAATTTTATTGCAAATTAGGGTTGCCACCTTTTCAAATGGTCAAAGTGGGACATTTTAGGGACACACATCAGATTTTACAGGCCGACACATACCCACGGTCAGTACAAATGATAGAACTTTACTTTTTTGCCTAAATAAAAGCTTATTCTTGTAGCAGTTTAGTTGTTTATTCTGTTTCTTGTAACATTTAGGTATTTTAGATACAAAAATAACTATTTTATGCAACTATTACATAAAATATGGGACATAATTATGTCCTACAATTGCAGGACATTTGCCATTTTTAATATTTTTGGTCAGGACACAACTGCCCAACGAGGGACTGTCCCTCACAAAGTGGGACAGGTGGTAACCCTATTGCAAAGTAACCAGAGTACTGCACAATCAGTTACTCAGTCAGACAATGACTCAATAAATAAACATAGTTATATTTAAGCGGAAAGAAACAAAAGTTAAGATGGAACAGGATAAGATTCTTAGCAAAGTATATAGTGCTTGTCAAACAGTGTAATAAAATAGATGTAAAACTAATAAAATGTTGTCTTAACAATGGATAGAAAACTATGGATGCATGAATTACATGCATTCTGGATTTGTCCAGAATGCCAATTACAAAAAAAAAAAACAAAAAGAAAAAAAAAACAAAGAGAAAGCATAGGAGAGTGAAATGTTTTACCAGCTTTGAAAGCTGGTAAAAACACTTAGCAGTGTTGAACAGACAACAGCATACCTCTCAACTTTCAGTAAGAATTTTGGACAAATCCAAAAATAATGGCGGACAATGGAGCACATCAGGGACAGCTTTTAAATGTGTCTCTAAATCAACAAAAACATTAATAGAGCAATAGGTTTTTGCATCAACATTGCATTTTCTGAACAATAGGACGCATGAAACTCAGACATGGATTAATCAGAAATTCAAAACCTTTATGAGGGACAGGGCAAACCTATGAGGCAAAATCAAGGACAGTTGAGAGATTTGGAAAGAAGGTAAAATGAAGTTCTCCTCTGTGGAATGTCATCATATTTAAAAGCTGTTAGACACTTCAGTATAACACACACACACACACACACACACACACACACACACACACACACACACACACACACACACACACACAAAATTACACTGTAGTAAACAATTGCCTAGTATGGAATGATCACTTTAATGCATCTTCATATTCACAAATGCCCACATTATTCCAAATGTCTTTTTTCAGTACTAATTCCTTGTGAAATAACATATAAACGGTCTGTCATTGAGGAGATTCAAACACTGATAGTTTTCACCTAATATCCATTGACAGACAATGATTTATTAGTTTTATATCTCTTTTATTACACTGTATGCACTGTACACTTTATTAAGAATCTTAACCTTTTCCGTCATACTTTTATCTTTCATTCGAATATAGCTGCATTTACTTATTGATTGATTGACTGATTGATTGATTGTCTGACTAGGTGGCTGACTGTGTGCATTCTGGTTACTTTATAATAAAATCTACAGCAGACTACAGAAAACATGCCAACCCACTACAGAACTATTTCTCCCCTCTAATTCATCATCAGGCGGGGCTGTATGATATGGAATCAGAGAAGTAATTGGACAGTTGCTCAGCATACAGTAAACAGATGGAATCAGAGGAGTAACTGGATACTTGCTCAGTATACAATAAACAGAAACACCAGTTTTTTAAACTTAATAACTATAGGTGCATCGAAATAACTAAAGTAAAAAATACACATTTTAGAATAAGGAAGAGTTAAGACAGGCACTGGGTGGCAGTGAAGAGTTACAGAATAGCTGAGTAACTACAGCAGAGCAAGTGAGGGAGATGGCTAGAAAGGTGCTTGGTGTGACATCTGGAAAGAGGAAGGAGGACAAGGAGACCTGGTGGTGGAATGAGGAAGTACAGGAGAGTATACAGCAAAAGAGGCTGGCGAAGAAGAAGTGGGATTGTCAGAGAGATGAAGAAAGTAGACAGGAGTATAAGGAGATGAGGTGCAAGGCAAAGAGAGAGGTGGCGAAGGCTAAGGATAAGGCGTATGAAGAGTTGTATGAAAGGTTGGACACTAAGGAGGGAGAAAAGGACCTGAACCAATTGGCTATACAGAGGGACCGAGCTAGGAAAGATGTGCAGCAGGTATGGGTGATAAAGGATAATGAGGGAAACATACTCACAAGCGAGGAGAGTGTGTTGAGCAGATGGAAAGAGTACTTTGAGGGGCTGATGAATGAAGAGAATGAGAGGGAGAGAAGGTTGGATGATGTGCGGATAGTGAATCATAAAGTGCAGTGGATTAGCAAGGAGGAAGTAAGGATAGCTATGAAGAGGATGAAGAATGGAAAGGCTGTTGGTCCAGATGACATACCTGTGGAAGCATGGAGGTGTTTAGGTGAAATGGCAGTGGAGGTTTTAACTAGATTGTTTAATGAAATCTTGGAAAGTGAGAAGATGCCTGAGGAATGGAGAAGTGTTTTGGTACCGATTTTTAAGAATAAAGGTGATGTGCAGAGCTGTAGTAACTACAGAGGGATTAAATGGATCAGTCACAGCATGAAGTTATGGGAAAGAGCAGTGGAAGCTATGTTAAGAAGGGAGGTGATGATTTGTGATCATCAGTATGGTTTTATGCCAGGAAAGAGCACTACAGATGCGATGTTTGCTCTGAGAGTGTTGCTGGAAAAGTACAGAGAAGGTTAGAAGGAGTTGTATTGTGTCTTTGTGGACTTAGAGAAAGCATATGACAGGGTGCCTAGAGAGGAGTTGTGGTATTGTATGAGGAAGTCGGGAGTGTCAGAGAAGTATGTAAGAGTGGTACAGGATATGTACAAGGGTAGTGTGACAGCGGTGAGGTCTGTGGTGGGAGTGACGGATGTGTTTAAGGTGGAGGTGGGATTACATTAAGGATCATCTCTGAGCCCTTTCTTATTTGCAATGGTGATGGACAGGTTGACAGACGAGATCAGACAGGAGTCCCTGTGGACTATGATGTTTGCAGATGACATTCTTATCTGTAGTGAGAGTAGGAAACAGGTGGAGGAGACCCTGGAGAGATGGAGATATGCTCTTGAGAGAAGAGGAATGAAGGTCAGCAGGATTAAGACAGAATATATGTGTGTGAATGAGAGGGAGGATAGAGGAATGGTGAGGATGCAAGAAGTAGAGGTGGCAAAGGTGGATGAGTTTAAATACTTGGGATAAATAGTTCAGAGTAATGGTGAGTGTGGAAGAGAGGTAAAGAAGAGAGTACAGGCAAGATGGCATGAGTGGAGAAGGGTGTCAGGAGTGATTTGTGACAGACGAGTACCAGTAAGAGTGAAAGGGAAGGTTTACAAGAGGGTAGTGAGATCAGCTATATTATATGGGTTGGAGACAGTGGCTTTGACAAAAAGGCAGGAGTTAGAGGTGGATGTGGCAGAGTTAAAGATGTTAAGATTTGCACTGGGTGTGACGAGGGTGGACAGGATTAGGAGTAAGTAAATTAGAGGGTCAGCAAAGGTTGGAAGGTTTGGAGACAAAGCCAGAGAGGCAAGATTACATTGGTTTGGATATGTGCTGAGGAGGAATGCTGAGTATATTGGGAAAAAGATGCTAAGGATGAAGCTACCAGGTAACAGGAAAGGAGGAAGGCCTAACATAAGGTTTATGGATGTGGTGAGAGAGGAAATGCAGGTGGTTGGTGTGACAGAGCAAGATGTAGAGGACAGGAAGAAATGGAAACAGCTGATCTGCTGTGGCGACCCCTAACAGAAACAGCCAAAAAAGATGATGATATGGTATACTCTCAAAATGTTGAAGGTAGGGTTGGCGAACATGGAAATGACAAATGACAGCTGGCCAATTTCCGTGTTGCTGAACATTATGAAAGCGAGAGTAAATATCAGCAAATGCAACTGTGCATTTGCTGTGTACTCGATGTTATGTGTAGAGATCACAGTACATTGCGGATTGGGAAATGTATCCTTTTCCTCACTGTAGTTCGATCTTGGAGTTGGAATATATACACACACACACACACACCCACACACACACACACATATATATATATATATATATATATGCTCACACACACACACACACACACACACACACGCAGATTAGGTTTGCACCCTCATGAGAAGGCACAGGAACAACATACCTAGTACCAACTCTAAATGGTAAAGAATATGAACATTTTAATTGTATAAGCTAAAATATATATACATCATCCTAAAAAAGTTAATAAAAATGGATCTGGATCCCCACAGAGTATAATGGAGAAAGAACTCACATAGACTCTGTATAAAACAAGCTGCATTCATAGAGCAATAGCAAAACATAATACATGTAATAAAAGACACATAGACAAGCACAAAAACAGTACAGCTTAGACACAGTGTGCCACAATCAGCCAATCAAAACCAGAAGCATGTTAACATAAGAAAAAAAAGGTACCCCACAAAATGGGTTGGGGGGTGGCCTAATGATTAAGGTGTTTGCCTTACAAACACAAGGTGCAGGGTTTGAGTCTCACAAGGGATAATTGGCTAGGCTTAAAATGGCTCACAAGGGAAATAAGCCTAGTACTAATCTATTAACCTATTAACCTATTCTCTCCTATTCATGCTAGTGGGGATAAAGTCAAACTAGCAGAGTTACAAAAACCTAAGATACAGAGCAGCAGCCCATTAAGAAATCATCTCTTACCTAAACAAAATGCAAGATGCTCAAAACAAACTTTAATGCATCTAAGTATTTAATAAAAATAAAGACAAATAATAAAAAAAGAGTAAAGCCAGCCACTCAGAACATAGTGAAATCAGCACTAGTAACCCACATAAAGAAATCAAATAAAACCTGTGACCTGCAGAGGTATTGCAATGAATAGAGAAACTAAGGTACAGTAGTATGGTAAGGAAGCCAGTATTAGATGAGGTAATAATTACTATATACAAGCTACCAGATGTCTTAATATTTCAGAAATACCTGCTAGTAATTCTGAAGGATAGAATGATAAAGTTAATAAAAAAAAACTCTTGTCAGTGTTTACCTTACTGACCCATTGTCTTCATTGGCAAAGGTGCTTGGCATTTTAGTCAATGACCAGATGGTGATCTGTTTACAAGTTCTTGGGCTCTTGGATAAGTCACAATATGGCTTTGAGTGGAGTTGAAGTTCTAACAATGCTATTTTAAACTATCTACAATCTGTGTACAATGGTATTGAATTTTTTACTCTCGAGTAAATTAAGGATCCATTCTGGACTTCCTGTTGTTTATTATGTTACTGTACTGTCTGCCACCTGCTTGCAGTTCATCAGAGTGCATTTCATATGCCGATGACATTGCCTTTTTGGCTAATGTTTGAGGCTCTAAAGTCAGTGATGCACTTGCCAGTAATGTTTATACTATACAAATGTGATTAAAATAGTTTGTTGGTATTTACTGTGGAAAAAAACTGGTATGCATGCATTTTGGAAAACATCTGATATTTAAAATAAGTGATCAGGATCTGAGGAATACATAGGTCATTCCTTACACATCTGACATTGTGCCTTGATTATTTTAAACACCTTTATTGAATTATCACTTATGACATAGGCTCATTTACATTTATATAAAAGTAATCAAACTGTATTAACAAGTTAAAATTAACAAACATTATGCTTCACATATGTTGCTATATATCATATAACCTAAGCAAGATTACATGAATTATTCAATTCCTGCCCCTTTTTTTAAACAAGAAACATCTTTATTAAACCATCACTTATGACATAACCACTCATACATTTGTATAAATGACAACAAACAACACAAACACAATCCTAGTTGCAAGCATTTTACATCACAAATCATGCTGACACACTCCTGTTTGCAAACATTATACATCACTTATAATCTACCGAATCATTTTCTGTCAAACATTACATAGCTCATTTAATTCCTGCCTTCTTTTAAACCTCATTCCTCCCCTTGTAAGTATTGTTCTCACAATTCCCATTTTTCCTATGTAGTCTGCTCTTTCCTGTTTCTAAAGATTTCAGTTCCAGTTGTTTTATCTCTGTTACTATATTCACTACTTCTAATATAGTTGGTTTAGATTTTGATTTCTGTTTTTAAGTGATTGCTTTTTTGGCAGCCAGCATAATTAGAGGCAGCAAGGTGTTACCATGTTTTAGCAGTTATGGTTCTGTATCATAGCACAGAAAAATCGTCTCCCCCATCACACCAATCTGCCCACTCAGCATCTCTGACAGTGCATCCCGCAGGGAATCCAGAAAGTCTGCCAATCCACTGTACTCCCAAAATATATGCTCCCAATTATCTCTCTTCAACATTGCTACCTCCAACATTTATCTACTTGAGGAAAAATTCTCTGGAGACTACTTGGAGTATAAAAATATCTATGTAAACATTTGCAAGCAAAAATCCAAAATATTCTAGATTTTATTGCATATTTGGGAGACATACATATATCCTCCCATTGTTTCTTTGTGAATTGCTTATCCAATCTCTCTTCCCAATCTTTTCTAACCTTCACTGAATGATTCTTATAGTTATCATTGCAATATTTTATATGCTCTACTAATTATTAATTTTTTGATGGCAGCTTCTGTTCTAGAGTCTACCAAAAACTTTACAATTGCTGTTTTTTTGTTTAGGATCCCCCTATTTCTTTCTCTTTGCCTGTACTCTATCAATCCTTGCTAGCTAAGGCAATCTCTAACCTACAGTCCAAATAAATTCTTGGCATCTTCCAATTCTATCATCTTTCCCTCTTTAGTTATTTTCTCCCAGTACCTTGGTTCCTTTGTCAGTTCTCTCCAATAAATTCCAGCCCCTCTTGGCTATTGTCTATATCCCTAATTGCAGTCATCCCTATCGGCAAAATCTCCTTTCTCCATTCCTGTGTTGGTTTTGCTCTTCGAATACTTTTTGCTACTTTATGGATATAATATTCTGCATGATTATTGTTATTTTCTTAAAGGCCTTCATCCAAATCCCAGTATCTCCTTGTTTCTTGATCTTCCACCATGTTTCATCATCATCCCTTTCCACTTTGAATAATAGTTTTCTGCTTGTGCTATATATAGGAGTCTTAACTATGTAGCTGTGAAATACCCCTTCAAATTGGGTAATCTCAGTCTGCCATGTACTACTGGAAGAATCCGCTTATCCCACTTGACTCTTGCTGTCTTCCCGTCCAAGATAAAGTCCTTCAGCTCTTTATTAATTGATACCTACAATTTCTCCTCTGGTTGATAAAAATATGACTTGACAAGTGTATACGACTAAAGAGACTAAAAACATTTTAACTGCTTGTATCTTACTATCCATATCCATATAACAAAGCTGCCTTTTTCTCAGTTTTTGCATTATCTTTTGTTTAGTCTATTTCCACATATCTTTAGCTACCACACTAGAGTCATTTTAATCTATACACCTAAATATTTAATTTTGTCATGTCCCCATAAATATGGGCATTCCTGAACCAGTTCATGTGTGGGTAAATAATTTACCACTATTGCCTTTGTTTTCGCTTCATTAATTTTGTATCCCAAAAAGACTTGAAACTGACTCAAAATGTTCCACAACACTGTAATGCCTTTTTTGGTTTTGTCAGGTACAGAATAATATTATTTGCAAATTAAGCCAGCTTTTCTTGAATACAATACCAATTATATCCTTGAATTTCTGAGTCCCTTATTTTTTTGCCAGTGGATCTAATTATAATGTAAATAATAAAGGAGAAAGAGGACACCTCTACCTGGTTCCTCTGCTCAAGCAAAAATTATCAGAGAGGACCCCACCTACTTTAATGTTTGCCTTCGATCCCTCATATATTCTCCTATAAACCTTTTAATTTTTTCAGGATATGTAAATGCTTTCATTCCCGTGCTCATAAAGTCACAGCTTACTCTGTCAAATGCTTTCTCTGCATCAAGACCCACTGACAACAATGGTATTTTCTTACATTCTACTTCCCTCTGGATCATCAATATTCTATTAATGTCATATATTTGCTTCCCCTCCAGAAAACCACACTGATCCATATATATTAGTTTTGCCATTATTTTGCCATTCTTTTAGCCATAATAGACACAAACACTTTATATTCATGGTTTAGTATTGAAATGGGCCTTTATGAAGCTAGATCTGATGGATCCTTACCCTCTTTAGGTATTATAGCTACCACTGCTTTCTTCCAGGATGGTGGTACTTCTTCTCAACTTAAGATATTGTTAAACAAAACCTTCCAGATGTTTATCAGTTTTTTCCTCCTAGCTTCCAAACTTCCACAGGAGTACCACCTATTCATGGTGACTTTCCTGTAAACTAGTTGTACATCACAATTTTTATCTCATCTCCTATCCTAACTATTAGTAATTGAGCCTTATTTAACTCTAACCTTGGTATGTTTAATGCTTCCATAAACATTTCCATTTGTAAATTTTCTTGATTTTCATATTTCCCTGCTTTATAGAGACTTCCATAGAATTTCTAAAATATTTCTAATATTTCTACAGGATCTCTTGTTACCTTGTTTGTTATAGTCTCCCTAAGTTTGGCGACAGCCCTTTCTACTTTCTGTTGCCTGAGTCATTGTGCTAAAAGTTTATGTACTCTAGTATTATTATCAAAAACAGTTACTTAACAGCAGTCTTTCTAAGCTTGTGTATATTATTGAGGTAATCCCTTATTTTCTGCCTAGCATTCTGCAGTTGATCCAGTTCTTGTTCTGTGAGATTCCCCCTATTCTGCAGTACTTTAACATTTGTCAGTCCCTCTAAATAATTATTGTTACTTCTTAACCATAGCTCTCTTTCTTCACCCTATTTTTAAACTTCACCTTAATTTTATCCCACACTCTAGCTATATTTTCAGAAGAAATTTCTATTCCCTCTAACAGCTCCGGAATAATCTCTGCTATCCATTCCTTAAATTCCTCTCTTTTCAACAGATAAGTGGAAAAGCACCAATGTCTCATTTTTATTTCATTACACTGTGTTTTTATTTTAGCTATTATTGGTGCATGATCTGAAATTATTATTGGGTGGGTATCAAGACCTTCAGTTAAATGCACATGTTCTTGTGAAATGTAAATTCTTTCTAGCCTAGCCTAGTTTTTATATCTGGGCTAATAATATGTAAATTCACTCCAAACTCCTATCACTGAATTTTCATCTTCCATGCCAAATATTTTCATAAATTTCTTCAAAAATCTACTTATTTCTTTATCAAATTCACATGTTCATTTCTTTCTATGTGTGTCTCCTGTAACATCGCTATTTGCATTCTACAGTTTTAAATATAGTTCACTACTCTTTCTTGTTTGTATTTATCTATGAGGCCATTTACATTTAAAGAAAACATCCTTATATTAAAAAGTTATTATTCCCAACTTTTATGCATAACACCTTTTTTGTTAAATGTCTAGTTCCAGCTTTTGTGTTACATGCATACACCATTTGGCAGGTTGAACTTTTATACAGTTATTTCTTGTCACATACATTTGAGCCTATGTTACATCTTATAAAACTTTTTGTTTTATTGAAAGACCTCAAAATAACAACCCCCCAAAATAAACACACCCTTGATACCTCCTAAAACCTATTAACTTAATACAGACTATGTAAACCTTTAAATATTGTAGTTTTACCCTCCTAATAGGAACAAAAGTCACAAACTGATAGACACATTAATGGACTTGAGTTAACCTAAAAGAAAGGTCATCCATGCTAAGATGCATGGTGCAACCTTTGCTTCTACCAAGTGCTGATTGATTTTGTCTTATATTTGTAGCTCTCCCAGCTGGGAAAACCTCTGAATGTTTTCAGAGAACATTAACTACCTTAGGAAAGCCCCTGAATGTTTTCAGAGAACATGATTTCCTAGCCAATTTCTCTTTTTTCCCTCAGTGAATCACTCTCCACCAGACTGTAGCCAGTTTCTCTTTATCATGGAGACATAAAAACCAGGCAGCCAGTTTCTCTTTATCAGATTGTTTCCATGGAAATATGAAGACCAGCTGCAGAATTGTTACTGAGCATACACATATTTGCTAGAGAAGGCCTCATAATATTCAGTGTCCTTTTTCATTTACTTGCTCTCTCTTAAAACCTGTTACCAAATCAATCCATGGTCCCCAATCCAGTCATTTCCACATCTAAGAATGAGAAAAAAGCACATTAAATTTTCTTTTGTCATGCTTTGTATGCATGTTTTAAAATACACTGCAGTGCCTACATTTCTTAACACTGAACAAGAAGCGAGAGAGAGACAGACAGAGAAGTGAGAAAAAAAGAACAGAAGCACCTCTTCACAATCCTAATTACACTTAAAAATTACTGAAAAAATGTATTCTACAGCATGCAAAGAAAACCACATGCAACAAAATTGGTACTATTTAATAAAAAAATCTTTACTTATAGTTAACTTTTTCCCTTATCTTGCCCTCCACAAAGTACTTTTCTGAACATTAATGACATGAAGTAGGGCATATGCTTTAGAGTCCCCCACAAGTCCAAAAAATTCCGAAAAAGTCATATTGCTAAATTTTCTTGTTCTGTCATATTTCACACAAATAATGTCTGCATTGTAATCCCACATTGTTACTATTTTTAATACTCTTCATTTCCATCTCCCAAATCCTGTCTCTGCTTCATTTCCAGTGTACTCTTGATTCTTCTAGTCAACTCTCATGCTGCCTTCCTTCACACCTACATTTTCCAATGAAACATTGGAAAAAGATTCACAGGTGGCATCTCTCTGTGGTCTTTATTACCAGAAGAGCAAGAAGCAGAATCTCTTTCTGTTTCACAGCTCACTTTTTGTTGGACAAACTTTTGTATTTCCTCCTTAGCGTGTACTTCATCAAAAAATGATTTTGTCCCTTCAGGGAAAATACCTTGAAGACAGCTGGATACAGCACTTTGAATCTCACACCTGCATCTTGACATTCCCTGTCTGGTGTACAATGAGCAATCATTCCCCACAAATACTCTGCTGTCTTCCACTTTTAGTACTTTGTCCTTCTGCCACAATTTTGTCAGAATCTACTCCTTCTGTTGGTAGGATTGCATCTTTATTTTTTAAAGGTCTAGGTTGCTTTCTTATTGCCAGGTTTGGAGCATACACATGATGTGCCCTTTCAACTAATAATCCTGCTGTGGGATACCAGTCCAGTTGCTTATTTGTGCTTTCATAAAATTAATGCAGTTTGTTCCTTCCAGCTTCTCTGGTATAGCTGAAAATCTCGGGTTTTTCCTACGTGCTCTGTCTTCTAATTCTATTATTTTTTATAACATCTTTTCTGGAGCAGTCTCATATTCAGCCAGCCTTTTCTTTATTTCAGCATCTGATTTTTGCAGCTTTATCATCTCATCTGAATGTCTGTTTAAAGCATGTTCCATTTTTTCTGGTCTTTTGTTTGTGTTTATATATTCCATCAGTGTTTTGATTATTTTAACCATGTCTATAGGCAGTTGTCTTATATCTTCCTGTAGGTTACTGGAAGTCATGTCTGAAGGTTGCATTGCTTTTTGCTGAACAGCTGTAGAACTCTCCCTAGTCAGTGTCTCTTCCTCACTTTTTGCAGCTGATTTTTTTCCCCAGGTCTTCTGTATTTCTTTATTCCTGGCTGCCGACAGTGCACTTACTAGCCAGTTACTGAAATGTACCCATAAACAGAAGTATACTGGCCTTTTCTGATGAGTTTCTGTTTTCACATTGTGAGAGCTAGAAATAAGCTGATACTCAATGTGCAGCCATCTTAGAAGTCCATTTTTAAGACCATTATGAGAGGTGGTATTGTATATAGTCATGCTGAGATGTGAGAATTTGAATGAATTCTTAGTTTACAGGCAACAAGTCATCCTGACTTGGATGAAACTGTTTCTTTAAGGCCTGTTTTGTTGAAGCATTGGTTACATCATTAATTTAAATCTTATAACTTTTTTAAAATTTATATATGTGTACTGTACAGCTGGTGCATTGCACACCTCTTGATAATGAAGGTGTCATCAGACACTGTACAGCTGAACTCATACTTTGTGGATTTACCAAGGTTGTCAACAACATTAGCTACACATTTCCTTCATTGTCAGTGTGGTACTATGTCATGACAGTGTCTGACTTTATAGGCCACTGCTCTGGTATAAACTGCTGCAGAGACTCAACCTTTTTAGTGGGCCTCTTGGGTCTTCAATCTGTGAAGACGTGTATATACATCATGCAAGCCCTTACTGAGATGAAAGGTTATGTGCTATGTTGGGACCACAGGTGTCACACATTTCTTTTAGGACCTTATAAGATGTGTCCCTAAGACTAGTGGCATGGGCGCAAAGATCTGCAATCAGGCTGTGCAAGCTGACCTCCTTAGCATCTGGTAAATGATGCTTGCTTGCGGAGTGCAGCCTTCATGGTTCTTCTCAATGTCTTGGAGATGACAGGCCCAACAGGATTTTTTTTCACTGTCTTCCTCTGGTTGCAGATGAATCCATCTGTGAGGAACAGTTTCTTCTGCCACTGACTCTCCACAAACCCATGTGGATATAGCCTTGTCTGAGATGGGGATTGCTGGAGGAAGGATCATTGTGTGATTTCCTATTGGCAGACTAGTGTAAAACTGTTTCATTTTGCCTGTATATAAGCCTCGCATTTGTGGAGTTTTTGGCTGAATTAACCAGAGCTTCTTTGAGTTTGGCATCCTTTGCCAGAGGTCCAACAGGGGTCAGCAGTGCATTGTATAGATGGAAATGCCTAGAACTTGTTTTTCCTTGGACACCAATCAGTGAAATCGTTCCATGTTCCCTGCTGCTCTGTGGGAAATGCAGCCGTGCACTTCTGCACTGCAGGCAACTCAGCTGAACACTGAGCAGAGTTGCCCCACTTTTCATCCCTAATCTTTTATAGAATATGTCCTCTTGTTAATCCCAGAGCAGTAGCTGATCTAATTTGCCCTGTCACAAATTAGTACTTAAGAATTACCTGCTATTTGGACAGTTATTTTCCAAACATTTCTTCAGCCAGCCTGATTGACATGGGCATCCTGAGGCAATGTAGCATTTGCCTCATGTATACTGACAACCACTTGCTCCTAAAGCAAACAAATACAGTGTGTGAAAGATGTAACTGTACCATGAAACTATAATCAGTCCTCTTACGTAACAATAAACAAGACGTCAAACAGGTTGTCAGCACAAATACCACTCCACTCATGCAAGATAAGGTCAAGAAACATGAATCTTTATACACGGAGGTACTTACTAAGAGCCTACCAAAAGACCAGGGACCTCCGAAGCACAAACAACGTACACATATTGGTATACAAACCAAATACAACACTACACATAGCAACACACATATCAGTGTCTCAACAATTAAGCCCCTAAGGCAAAACACCACAAAACGTAATATGCTAGTCACAGGTGACTCAGTAGTAAGAGACACAGATGTCCCCATCACCAGGTTGGACAAGGAGAAGGTCACAGTCAGCTGCCTGCTAGGTGCCAGGATCCATCAAATCATGCACGCGCTCAGGTCACTCAGCAACAATTACCATTATGCCTCTGTCGTAGTGCATGTTGGAATGAATGACTTAAGAATTACCTCTCTGGACTATGTGAAGATAGACATGACTGAACTCTCATATTATTTGTCCCTGGCAGGTATGTCCCTAGCCCTAAGAAGCATTGTACCTTCATCTAGGATGATGCCACAATACAGACATAAATGACTGATTTTAATAATTGGCTTAGCTTCTGGTGTCACTCCAGGGGGATCAAGTATCTGACAGCCTGGGAAGACATGTTCGACAGACCATGCTGCTTTGCCGGAGATGGCCTTCACCTGTCTCCTCAAGGCTTTTGGATACTGGCAAAGACATTTGCCTCCTTCAGTGCCGTTTTTAGGCAATGTCAAAACAACAAAACTTCTGACATAAAGAAATCCACTAGATACAAACTCAAGGTCATACTGCTTAATGCTAGGAACCCAAACAGTAAACTACACTCCCTGGAAGCACTCCTCACCTTAGAAGATGCTGACATCTGTACAGTCACTGAGACTTGGTTCAAGGCCGCAGAGAGCACCCCAGTTGTACAAGGCTGCTATGCCTTTCACACATTCGGACCTCAAAACGAGCATGAAAGAACCAAATATGGAGGTGTATCCATCTTTATTAACTCCAAATACACCTCAAGATTGGTAAAACAGTATGACTCTCTTATGATACTCCAGGTCCAAATAACTACAGGCAAAATACCCTACCATATCACTGCTAGGTACAGGTCCCACACCACGAACCAGGAGAAGCACACCACCTACCTGGACTTGCTAGAGTCACTCAGTATACAGACAAACACCTTGGTCATGGGAGATTTCAACTATCCATCAACAGGGCAACTTATACAAGCACAAACATGACTGCTCTGAGGTTCCTGGATTTTGTTAATTCAAATGGCCTGGAACAGTTGGTCTGCACCCCCACAAGAGGCTGAAATGTCCTAGACCTAATATTCACCAACATGGAGGATCACTGAAATACCCCCAGTATGTTGTTCTCCCCCTTTTAAGGTCAGACCATAAATCAATCTCATTTGAAGTAAAGATTAGACCTGACACCCCCACAAGAGCAAACAAAATCTTAAAAAATTTCCAAAACAAACTATAGCCTACTGAGCAATAGTATAATAAGTTTCAAAGCCCCTGCTAACACAGCCAGCAATGACTCCCATACAGAAGAGTACACAAATGCCCTATGTAGCCACTTAAAAAAACGTATTGACTTAGCTGTACCTGACAGGACCAAAACCATGTCCTACCAAAAAAAAAAACAAAGCCATCCTGGTGGATTGTAAGTATAAATAAGTTATATCACAAAAGAAATAAATTGATATCTGAGAATAAGAGAGAACTTACTCAACAGAAGAATAATACCCTCCACAGCTTGAAAAAGCACATCAGATATCTTGTAAGGTCCTGTAAGGCTAGTTACAAGACTGAGTTAGCATCACTAGGCATTCTTTAGCTACATCTAAAAGTAATGCCCATCTGTGTATCGAACTTGTAGTGGATGGTACCACTCACACTGAACCTGAGGAAATTGCCAACCTGCTAGCTGACAGATTTGGCAATAACTTCTCCCCCCTGTGCCCACCAGTCATACCCCAAAGCATTCCTGACACCAGTCCTCTACCAAGTATCTCCAAAGAACAGGTTATACAAGTGGTCCCCAAGGCCAAAAACATGGCCTCTGTGGGACCAGATAACATCCCAGGTTGCTTACTAAACAATCTAAAACAAGACCTAGTGGAACCACTTGGCACTCTCTTTAACCATAGCCTGAGCTTTGTTCTGGAAGAGTGGAGAGCAGTAACAGTAGTCCCCTTGCACAAAGGGGGCACATCAGCCAACCCTGGAAACTATTGACCCATAAGCCTAACTAGTATTATCTGCAAGGCCATTGAAAGAATCATCATGGACCTTATCAAGAAGGATACAGGCTACCTTCAAATTCTTGACCCAACCCAGTTTGGTTTTGTCAAGTATAGATCTTGCTTATTAAACCTGATGGACTTGTTTGAGGAAGTCACCAAAGCCCTGGATGAGGGCAAAGCAGTACATAGCATCTGTACTGATTTAGCCAAGGCTTTTGACACAATTCCTTACTCAGAGATCATTGAGAAAATCTCCCAGCTGTGGAGGAAATCTGCTTGCTGGGGATTAACCCATATGTCACTAGATGGATCTGTGATCTGCCCTAATGGAAGTGCTGCACATCTGCAAATTAAATGTGACTAGAGTTGGTCGTTCCAGGGATCTCAGCCTAGTCTGTGACATTAACAAAACA
This sequence comes from Protopterus annectens, assembly GCF_019279795.1. NCBI lineage: Eukaryota > Metazoa > Chordata > Ceratodontiformes > Protopteridae > Protopterus > Protopterus annectens. The sequence continues at coordinate 613,672,657 of NC_056748.1, forward strand.
TGTTGGAGAGACAGATATATTTCCTAGAGATTTTCACTCCTTTGGAATAAGCTCCGACTTCATATGAAGCAGAGATCTTCAGTGACCCTATTTAAGTGCAATGCTGACAATTGCGTGGGTGACTATAAATTAATTCAAGGGGTGGCACCTATATCCCTCATGGACAGGGGTAGTCGGTGCTGATCATAGAATCGCTCTGCTAACAATGACCATCTAACTATGGTCAATTAGGGCACATGAGTTTTTTTTTACACTGCTATGCTTGTAAAGGACCTAGGAACATTAGCGTACTAACCTCCTATGAACTTATATCTGGCCAATGTATTCCAAGTGTAGAAGGCTCTCCAGTGTTCTTGCATCTATTTCCACATCTCCTGTTCTACTCATTGTCATATCTATCTGTTTGCTGTTAGCTACCATGTAACATATCGTAACAGTGAATATGTTTATATCACAATGAGCAAGGTAGATGTACAGCACCTGTTATGAGGAGTTTTAAATGTTGTAACCCTTGTTAGTGGTGCTGCATTCTGCAACAACCTGTACTGGAAGTTTAGATAATCCCCAAAGTGCTTGTCATTCATATATTCCCTAATGCTGTGGTTGCTTCTCTTCCATACTGTGTCCTCCATACCATTTTGTTTGTGCCTGTCGACTACTGTCTTTTGTCATGTTGCACCATAACTGCTCAGTGCATTATATTCTTTGTGGTTTTGGCCCAGTGGTACCAGCAGTGTTACCCCCATTTGTCAATCACACTGCTTGTACCATTTACACCTTTTTCCCCTGCTTCAATCCCTTTGAGGTTTCCCATTTCTCTTTTTCAGATGTTCAGTTCACAATTCCATTTGGAGATGTGGTAGTTTTACTAGATTAATTCTTTCTGCCTCTGTGTACAGTTCATGCATCCTGTGCTACACCTGTTCACACATATTGCACAGTTAGCATTTGCAGTCCTGTCACCTTGCTTGTTCTTACATATTCATCATTTTACTTTGCTATATGTCATTTTGCATACTTGGTCCTTGTATAACATTATGCTTCCTATTGGTCTGTGTTAAACAGAAAGAAAGCCCAGGAAGTGAAGGTTCATGACTTATGCATAAACCAGATTATATAGTTGTCACTGGCAAGTAAGTATTTCTGTTTTTCGGTATAAAAACCCAACTCTGTCCTGTCCTGTATTTATTTACATGTATGTGTGATGCACCAAATGCATGCACCTGAGTCCTGTTATATTTACTGTCTAGGTTTGTGGATCTGTCCTGATAAGTCATATTTAGTGAAATGTAATGATTTATGACACTTCCTGGTCCACAGAAATGAACATGCTTACTCCTGAAAAACAAACAAAAAAAATCACCAGAGTTGTATTTCCTTTACATGATACTACTGAGGAACTGGCACTAGCACTTGGTTTGATTCAGTTAATGGATACATAGTGTATGATGCTTTATGCACACACATAAATTGTTCAGGTGGTAATCGGATATGATAATTTAGGAAGGAATGTACTAACTCTTTATGATATGGGGTAGATATGTAAGCAGGTGGTTTGCTAGACTGCAGTACATTGGATGTAGTTTAGTAGCAAGGTGAATTTGACTAATGGAATACTAAGAAATTTCAAGGATTTGATATATCTGCATTATAATAGTGTAAAATGGCACTAGGATATTTTTCTGAAATTAGCTTTACCAAGTAGAAAAAGTAGCTAGAAAGTCAGCCAAATATCAGCTTCAGAACATTTAACAATATATAGTTGCTCTTTTGGGGATTCATACCCTGAACCATGCAACCCTCTACAGGGGATAACATCCCTTGTTGATGTGCTACTTAGTATGATCAATTCTGTATCTTTAGGGTAGGAAAAATCACTTTGCAGTAACTCTCACCCTTTAGCCAAATGTTGAGACATAGTCCCATTTTCTCATACATCCTACTCCCATTCAGAACTTTTACTTTAAACCCATGCCTTCTTTTTAATCTGAGAATCATTGACTCACATGAGGAGAGAAAACCCCAAGATATTCAAGAATGTCAATGTTAAATAATAAAGATCAAGAAAGAGTAGATAAGATCCAGAGCTATTTTGGATATTTTCTGTATAAGAGTGAAATACAATTTCACAGTAATGTTTGAGCTGGACATATTGCTGGACCAGCGTGTTATTTATTGTTCATATTTTGAGCTTGGTCTCAAGATGGGTCAATTTCTAGGGTTGTTCTTCTTTTGTCTTTTCCTGGTTAGTATGCTTGAGTATTTTGATAGGGGAGACTGACCTTTCTTCCATGTCTTCATTGTATAGCCAATTTCATTGAAATGGCTTGGGTAGATTTACATGATGCCTTGAAGCCTTGTTAATATGTTTGCCTCTGATGGCTGTGACAGTCCATGGCATGTACCTCAACATCTGCACCCAAAACAGGGATAGTGATATTCTGCAGGGCCTTTCTTGTTTAGAACTTTCCTTGATTTCTGTCAGGTAATATTGGAGTTGTAAAGGGAAGACATTAATTTACATTTGGTACTTTTCCGTTAACGGGGCAACAGCTTTTTTGGCCTTGTTAACAGTTTTGTCATAAGGAAACTTGTTTATTCTCAATATTTGCATAAATATGCAGTACCAAAAACATAAAAATAAGTGAAATTTCCCTCTTCTGAAAGGGAATTATGAATCAGAGTGCTTCAATTCATCGAGCCTCTTTTTTTTTGTTTAATATGTGTGAATGAGAGCATTGTAAGAAGATGACTCCACCGTCAAGGAATTGAATTGCTACTTAAAAGCTGTGAGTTGTGTTTAACTCTATTTCTACGATGATCAGAAGTCTGCATTGATTTTCCCTCTCTAGCAATGTATAACCAGCCAAGCAGACATTGCCCAATGACTTCAAGGAGAAGTCCTTAAAATAACGAATTCTGTTTTGTATTGCTTCACGTGTATCGAATTTAAACCAGACCAGGCACTTTCATGGTTGTATAAGTATTCACTGCAGCTTCCTTTCATTTATCTCATTAGCAACAGACTACTCACATTTACTATTATTCAAAACAATGTCACAAAGAAACATATGTAAATACAACTAGCTTGATCAGTTGCACGACGAGGAAAACAGTAAAATGAGGCCAAAAAAGCTGTTGACCTTTTAACAGAGCAATAGATTTGACTTGTCTGTTTCTAATGAGATAAATGAAAAGAAGCTGCAGTCAATACTTATGCAACCACAAAAGTGCCTGGTCTGTTTTACAATCCATATTCGGCCTCACACGTGAAGCAAATATAACTAGCTTGATCAGTTGCACGATGAGGGAAACATTAGAACGAGGCCAGAAAAGCTGTTGCCCCATTAACGGAAAAGTACCCATTATTCTAATTGCAGTAGCTTGTAAACTCTACTGAAGTCAGTAGCTGAACAGCATTATTGTATTTTTTGCAGTTGTCAAAGTAGTAAAGATAATACACAAAGAGTGGGCTTGAAATAAAAGATACAATGTCAATTAAACAAACATTTTCTTTGTATATTTCTTAGTAGGACTGCCCTACTATGTTTCCACTTTTATGCTTAATTTTTAAAACCACTGAAATTTTATAAGGTTACAGTCCACTACTATGCAGTTTACATTAAGTAGAATAAATTAAAACTTCTGTGGTAAACCTTAATTTCATTTATAGATTTCTGTACAGTAGGTCAGGATAAGTGAAATTCACAGTAACAAAAGCTTAACTGATTTCTATAATATCTAATTTTATTTTTACAGCAAGGTTTGCACGAGATGATAAGACCCAAATCGCAAAACAACACAGAAGAAGAGAACTTGAGGAACGTCAGAAGCAATACAGGTAATTTCACTGTGAGGTTTTATAGCTATGTTTTGAGAAGCATTAGGAAAAATTCTAATTTGTAGCCGTACTACAAACATATGTTATTTTTTTCATTCATCCTCCAAACTATGAAAATGTACTTCTTTTTTTGGATTGTTTCCTTTACATTCACAGATATACTGAATGCAAAACTGTGCAGATTTGTAGTTCTTGAGTCTAGTTTGCTGCTACTGTGAAACTATAGCTTTATTGTCACTCAAGATACAGCAGCAATTTCCCCCCAAATCACCATAATTATTTTTTCCTTTTTTCAGATGTGGTATACGCAGAGATGATTTTATTACTTAGGAGTGTTTATATGTATATTTATAGATGCATATGGGGAAGGGTGTCACAGTGTTTGCAAACCAGCACTATACATACATCAAATGCATTCAGACTGTCCAATGTATTACTTTATCATATGGCACTTTTTAAAAAGTTGATTTAAACATTGTCTGTAGGTTTTTCCATGAAGGTATTAGCTTTAATGGATAGTTGTAATCATAAAATATAAACATGTGAAACAGCTATTATATGTTTATACTAGCCATGATGTTTGTTTATACTGAAAATAATTTCCCATTGCTATATCCCATATGGCACTTTTTAAAATTTGTTTTCAGGGTTGTTACATCAAGCCATTAACTGTAATGGATAACTGTAACTATATAAAATATGAATCTGAACTAGTTGTTTTACTTTTTACACTAACCATTCTGCTTATATGTACTGAGCATAATTTCGCATTTATACAGAGGCAATGAAATATAACTTTTGAAGGCAGATAAGGGCCTTTTTAATGATTTATTTTAGTTTCACTTTTTTAACTTTGTTGGACAATGCAGATTCATTTTTCTGCATTTCATTTCTGCTGCCTAGCAAGCTTACCCACCCAGTCAGTTTATTGTTGTTTGGATGTTTCACTCCTGTGTATAAGGCTAAGAAAACCTTTAGAGACTTAACTAGTTATGGTCTGATCAACATCTGCAGCAATATTTCTTCACTCAGTTCTTGAAGGATTTCATGATGTATCCTTTCAGCCTATGTTGCCTTGCACATCTTTAGTGTTTGAAATGCTGTTATGACCAGTTCTTATGTGAGATGTTTGGAATCACCCCTTATTCAAGTTATAGGTAGTTGTACTGACTGTATAATTATCAAGTGTTTACTTAGCAGCCTTGGTCACTTCCTGTGTCCTTCCACATCAATTATTTTTTACTAGTACTCACTTTGTTTAAAACATAATTTATCCACCTTCTTGACTGAACTAGCTATCCTTTACTTAGTTTTGGTGCTTATCTTTATAACTGCCTTTCCTTCTTACGTATACCTTAATTGTTATAGATCTCTGCCATTCCTGTTATGGGTTTGCTTAAATAGTATAGATGCTGTTCTACCCTAATCTTTGTTACCACCTTCTTTGTCAACCATGCAACAGTTTCACACAGACACTTTTTGCATTTGTGATAACACTTGATATTTTCCAGTATTATTCCATATCTATGCCTCAATAGTTAAAACTTTTCTGAAGCACTGTCTAATGTTTTCAATATTTGCTTTCCTGGAGTCTAGAGTCCACCGGTTTATTTGTCTGGAGTCTGGAGTTAATTCTCTGTAAGTCATAAGATGTAATGGCTAATTACAAGCATTAACACCTATACTTTTCAAGAAAGTCCCTGCTACCATCTGAGAAGTGTTACTAACTTTGAAGGCAGTTGAGACTCTGGTCTCCTCAAGTCTTACAGAAACCTTTCAAATGATACCTGAACTCATGTAGGACTTGACTAAAGTCCCTAGATCTTGAGAAGCTCATTCGTGTAGGACCTAAACAGCTAATATGAAAGTGTCCTACACTGTTTGGGAATCACTTGTTCCCAAATGGTTACCTGCTTAGAGATCCCAGGTCCATTGTCCCTCCGTGTTTAGTAATAATCGTAGTTTAATCACAGTATCAGTCAATTGGCCAATCACTCAATCACTGTTTTATTTATATTTATCTTTATAAATGCTCCAAAAATAACAAACAATAGTAGAAATAATGGAGTTTAACAGTACTTGGCAAAATATAGAAGTGGAATGAAGTGAAGCTAATCAAAAACATAATAAAGTCAGTTAGACATTAAAAGTAGTAAATCAAAACAAGCTAAATAAAAGTTAATAATAACAAGTTAAATAAATCTGAATAATGCCTTGACCTAACTACTAAAAATCCAAATAAAGTTAATTGAAATCATCATAAAATATAAAGTACACAGTAATGAAGAAATCATATAGTTAATAGCATGATGGAATCCACAACGTAAGTAAAGTTTAAAAATAATAGTAAGATTAATGAACACTGAACAAAGTTTCCAAATAGTGATAGTGAAAAGCATATAAAGTAGGATGCACTGCAGGATTAAGTTCAACTCTAATACAACTGAATTTCAAAATGTCAAAAGTTCTAGTTAAAGGCTAAGCAATGATGTTAAATCTGGATTATATAATTTTGAAAGTTGACTCCATTTCATAAATTGTTCTGTCCAATCTGCATCTCTTGACCAAGTCGTCAGTCTCCAGACACAGTAAGGCAAGGTACATGCACAAAACTGGGTACATATCTTACTGAAGTTCTAGTTGTTGTTGTGTCTTTCGGTTTTTGCCGGTTAGGGGTCGCCACAGTGGAACTCCGGTCCGCTAATGATTGGTAGCTGATTTTAACGTGCCGAGTTACCAGCCCTGACGCGCAACCTTCAATGAAGGTACACCCATTCATGCATGTCTCCACGCAGAAGACGCTCTAGTTGAGAATTGAACCGGACAGCGTCTTACTGTGAGGCGACAACGCTACCGCAGCACCACCACCGCGACTGAAGCTCCATTATGAACAGATAGATGGAGAGCACACTACCACATCATTACTCAGAAATGTCCACAGGAAAATAACCACACTCAAGCTGCAGTAGTTCAGATTAGCTCAGTATTCATTGGCAGATGATTGTCAGAACTTAATAAAGCTTGAGGAGAATAATGTAGCAGTGGTGAAAATATGGAACAGAAGAAGCTTCACAAGCTCTGCACTGAAGCATGTGATAACGTTTCCTGAACTGGGTACTTTTAAGCCATGTTGCAGCAAATAATCATGGGAAGACATCCTGGGACATTAACCATTCATAAAAGATGAAGTCATAGTAACAACAAGTGAACTGAAATAATTTACCTGAGGGGTTGTTTTAGATTTATGTCACAACATTGACATCCAGACAAATATATTACAAACAAAATAAAAGTACCAAAACTGCATGACTATGAGGAGAAATTAAAAAGCATTATTTTGCAGGGATTCACTGCACAGTTGCACAACTGCAGAGAAAGGACAAACACCACATTTTTTTTGAAACTCCAGTTCACTCCATTCCTGCAGCTTCTCCTCCTGAAAACACGCAAAACACAGCAGTAAAATTACTTTAACAGATCCCGAACTGCATTAAGCACAAAAAGCAACCTAAATTGCAATGTCACTAAAATAATATGACATGTTATAAAATGGAGCATTAAAAAATAAATAAATAAAATAAAACTATAGGAACTATCATTGAATTAACTGACTCTGCAACAATTCCTTTGGAGATAAGTGTCACTGATCGAACAGCATGCTGCCAGCGCCAAAGCCAGATATTATGAATATGAAGTACATCCAGACATAACTCTGAATCCTGTGGTTGAACAAGCCATGAAGTTCTTAGGATGACAGAGTTAAATTTAAATAGTGGGAATATCCAAAGGAAATCACATCAAATTGCATAAGCAAGAATACCTATTAGTAAACATAGAGGTGTATATTAAAATTATTTTAGAATATAGTAGAACACATAAAAATCAATGTGACCAGCTGCCACCATTTTGAAATTTCAAGGCTGTGTTAATAAGTACCATCCATAAGGCATACAGTTAGCATTTTATGTTCAAAGATAATTCATTTTTGCTTTACCTCAGCTGTTTTAGACCATATACTAAGTTTTTGACGTCACCAAAGAAGGAAAATTGTAAAGTTTTAATTATAAAAGAACAGAATATGGGTAGGAATAAAGCAAACACATTATTTGCTTTATTTCCTAAGTAGCCAACTAATCCTTAGGACGTTTACCAAGTACACAACTGTGCCCTATGAATTGTATAAATTACACAATATATTCAGGAATAATTTTGTATTTTCCACTAACAGCCAGTTTAAATTTATTGCAGCTGTGCCAGTTAGTAAAAGCCATTTGGCTTGCCCAGTTGATTTGAATGTGAATGCTAATTACACTGCATTATGAATATTTAAAAACTGTACTGCTCCAGCTCCACTTTAGGGCACTGACAGCTCTCTCATTCCCAGTTGCTGTAATCTCTACTTTAAATGCCCTGCACTCCCTCCCCCCATTCCACCAGCATATGCTTGCTTTGTAATGGCAAACGGTTACTTGATGATCAGATGTGCAGGAATGGACACTTTCTTGGCCTAATTATACATTCATTGACAGAGCCTGCTATGGTGAGGTCACTGGTCATACTAAATGATGCATTGACTTTAAAGCGGATTATAATACGTAAGAGAAACAGTGGGCTTTGTCCTCTGCATGAAGGGCTCGAGGAGATTATTTCATCTAGACACAGATATGTTTCACATAGAGACTGAAATCTGTCATTGAAAATGTTTTCATTTACCATGTTTCTTTTTGAACTTCTCATTAAATTATCTGGGAGTCCTTCAATTGCCCTGTATATAGCGTATTATGGCTCTAATTTTGATGCTCTTTTATGTTTGACTGAAATGAGATTCACTGAGTTATACATCAATGAGACTTTTTTGCAAGTAACTTTCTTGTCTAAGGTCTGCTTTCTCTTACTGGTGGAAAACACACATGCCCTATGTGCAAACTTCTGTAACATAGAATGACATGCCTATTATATCCTTTACCTTGTTTTTTTAAATCTACAGTACTCTGAAACTTTTTTACCCCCAAGATGTTGCATCATTAGAGCTAGTTATATAAATTATGGGGTAGAGAGGGACAGCAGCCTGCAAAATGGATATGGGGAGTTCAGCCCCATAAATACTGGTATGAATTTTCTTTTTAAAGGAGTCTCCTTCATTGAGGACTTCTTCCATTGTATTAGTGATGCCCATGTCAGATTTGGTGAATCTCAATTAAAAGGAATATCCTCTAAGCAGTTGTATAGTCTTTTAGTGATACAGATATGGACTTCATTAGGAATTAGCATTAAGTATAGGAAAGTGATATTCAGTAATGTGGAACATGTATTTATAGTATTTGTAAGTCACTGTGTATTGTACTGTTTAACAGTTATTTATATTTATTTCATTTTGTTTTGTTAATTGTGTAGAGCACTGATGTCAGTGGACCCATTTTAGACTCAGGCCAGGAAAAAGAAATGAAAGCTGTTAACATTGTCAGGACAATTAGATGCATCAGTACATGCAATGAAAGATAAATAAGGTAAAAGTATAATAGTGTTAGTGATGACATAATATGGCACAATATCACACAATATGACACACATTCACATTCTGTGTACATTTAGTATAATTCTCTAGCAGATAGTATATTATAATTATGAATGATTCATAAAGTTCATGAAAAGGTTGATAACTACATACTTAGTTTTATTAGCTGTAAGTAGCTTTATAACTTAATTATATTGCTAATGAAAGCAGCATTACCTGCAGTTAGTGGTTTAGTTTTCTGGAACACATATTAGAAACACTTCTGAGGTTGTTTGGCAATATTGTGTTTCCATGAGAGGAGTAATATATTTAAGTAAGCCACGAATTCCCAATAATTGAGACTGTATTTATTTATGTTATATTTATAGAGCATAATATTGAAGTGAATTATATATCCATTTGAAATTCAGGCCAAATACAAATGTCTTAACTAAGCATTAAAATTCTACTCATATAAGTGATGGGTTATAAAAATATGTTCCATTGATAGCAAACATGTCTCTAAAATATTTTTGATATAAGTCTTTCAATTTTTTCTTTCTTATCTTTCAACCTTTAACTTCACAGCAACATCATAGATTACCGCATCATCATTCACATTAAACATCATTGAATGTGCCACTATTTTATGACTAATTCCTGCATTTTGTACCTTTGTTGATAAAGTTTAATGAATAATTTGTCTAAGGTTGTATATCCAGTGCCACATTCTAATATTGCATTTTTTTCTTATTATTGCAAATCTATTATTTTTCTTGCAATATAGATGTTTTACGAGTTACTAACAATAAAATCCGCTCCTGAATCACAAATTTATTGCCCATAAAACAGATCTCAGTTTTCATTCTTTCAAGTAAATAAAATATTAATTTCCATTTTTAATTAAATGATTTGCATGGTATCTAGAATACAAACTATCCCTTAGTTTGTTCTTTTCTTTCTCCCTCTGAAACAGTGTCCCACTTGTTTATTTTAGACATGGAATGACTGTATCACTTTCTATAGTAGACTCATATATTGTAGAACAACTAAACCTAACTTTTTTAAACATTTTAGCTAACCTGTTCATTACACTACATGGTCATGCTCTGAATTCTACTCTCTCTCTCTCTCTCTCTCTCATGGCCATTTTCTCTCGGGACAAACATATACCTTATTATACGTCTAAGCATGCGATCTTTTCCTAAGATGATAACACTTGCATATTTACCATGACTTGTTCATAATTAATTTTTATTTGTTTTTTAAGTAAATGTCAAAGAAAGATCTAGGTAATCTTAAATCTACCTTCAACACCTGTTAAATCCTTTACTCTAAACAAGATTTGGAGTAAATAGAATCAATATCATCCCTATAGATTATCACAGGACAGATTTTACATCTTATAGATACATCATGGATCCACCATATTCAGCATCTAGTATATAAACAGCAGAATGATGTTGTTCTGCTTAACCTGCAGTAATGTAACCTACCTGAAATCAGACAACTTAAGTGTTCAGAAATGTATGCTAAATTGTTTTTTAAGGAACCATTATCTTAAATCACCAACTGTGACATCATAATTCATCTCTCCTACTTACTCTGGTAAGAAGACTATATGCTTAAAGGGTGTATTTTGTTTCTTTGAATGCCACTTTGGTGAATGACATTTGTCAACTCACTTTTGATTGAATATGCTTTCAGATCAGCATTCAGTGGGGAAAGGGAGATTCTCTCTCTTTCCCCACATTGTATAATATTATTTTGAATCAGTTTTGGTTTGATGATTTTTTCAATGTTTTTTTTTTTCATTTGATAATTTCTAGTTCAACTTAACAAACTAAATCCTGCTTAAACAATCTTGCAGGTACACTCATACATTCCTACAACACAGACATATTACAGCCAGACCAACATTTTTAATCAGAGTCATCCCACATTGCAAACTGGGCAGGTTTATTTCCCCATAATTATTACACTTTATTGCAATTACATACTCAGATACTTGAAGATGGATCTCTATAGCAGATGTGCTCTTTGCCTTCATCATATTCTAGTTTCTTCTGTTATTGTGTATTTTTCATGAGTGTTGTGTAGTTTTGTACGTTATGTAGCTTTTTGTGAGTTTGTTTTTGTGAGAGTAACAAACAGGTTAAAAATGGATTTCAGTGGATTTTTTCTGAAAATGTAAAATAAATATTCTGCATTTCAGTTTGTAGAGTGCACTTAGTTTGAACTCTTGGCAAAAACATATAGCTTGACATTCATTGTTAATAAGAATCAGAAGTAAAATGTTTTATCTGTTATAAACTGTACAGCTTGTGAAATTTATTAACTACAAGCAGGACAAGTTGAACTCTTGTATGCAACTGTGTCTCGTCAATACGATACACAAGATAGGCGAAGGACGAAAGGAGTTATTCTTCAGCAACAGAATGTTTAAGATATAAAGATAAAACTACACATGGCTGCCCAAAGGTCCCAACCAAGATAACGAAATAAAGCAGAATATAGCAATGAACAAGGTAGGATCACCACGTAGATAAAACCCAGGTTTAATGAACAAAATAAAATAGGATAAGTGCTTTTACGTGTATACAGACACGCTTCATCAGATCTCAAGAAAACATCAGTAACCTTCATTTAAATAGTAATATATCCTATTAATTATTCAATTAGTACATATAAAACAATTACAATAATTAATGTCTTAAAGTCATGAAGTGAAAAAGCACAAAAGTGCAGGTATTCATAGGAATACATATACAAAAATACATATATAGAATCAATTAACCAACTTTGATATAGTTCAAAATAAAATACCATGTATGATGAGCAATTACTTATTGTCTATTATCTATTATTTCATTTCATAGCATTTGTAATTCATCTGTTATATTAACATTTCATTCCATTTTAATTATATTTTATTTTATTTCAATGGCCGTGCTTCTAAGGCAGGTTTTATGCTTACATAATTATTTAATCCAGGAAAAATGTGAGCACGTAACCTGAATATCCATTTTAACTCCATGGACTCCAAATAGTTTTTGATATTTCCACCTCTTGTGTTTTTTGTAGCTAACTGCAGAATTCTGAAATTAAAAGTGTGTTCCTTATATATCACAATGTGTTTTGCAAGGGCATTTTGTTGATTTAAATTCTTTATATCATAAAGATGATTATATATTCTGTCTTTAAGCCTCCTAGAGGTCTTACTGACATAGAAACAATTACAGTAATTGCAGTTAGCAAGGCACCAAATAACTATTGTCACAAGTGGCATGAAACTTAGGAAAGAATTTATACTCCAGGGTTGGGTGACCGAAAGACTGTGTTCTTGTTACTACTTTAAACATATTACAGTATCCACATAGGAAGGTACCAGGTCTCAAATGCGTATTGTTCATAGAATTACCCACTTTATCACCACAAGAGAAGGCGTTTCAAATTCTTAATATTCTTAAATATAAAACCCGGTGTCTCTCCCACTATATTAACCATGGCTGAATCTATGGTGAGTACATGCCAGTTACGTCTTATAATGTCTGTTACAAGGGCATTATTATTGGTATATGTAATTGTGACAGCAAGCCTCTTGCCCCTATAATGATTTTTAGGACCTGGACTCCATGTTCTGACCTCCCTATTGTCACTATAGACCTCTTTTTTTAGCTTTTTTCAATATAGAGCCATTATAACCCCTATACATAAAAAGATGATCAAGTGTACCTATCTGGGTGTTCAAGTCAATAGGATCTTTGCAAATTCTCTTTAGTCTACAATACTGTCCTTTTACTATATTGGGAAATATAGAATGGGGATGCATACTGCCAAAATCTAGCAAGTTGTTTTTCCAACAAGGCTTACGATATAACCCAATGGTTAAAGTGCAATGATCTTTATGAATCGTAACATCTAAAAAATCTACTTGGGATGTAGAGTATGTCATTGTGAACCTTAGGAAGTCAGTCATTGACTCCAAATAACTAATAAAATCATGTAAAATAGAAGGTTCACCATCCCAAAATAAAAGGATATCATCCACAAATCGCCTGTATAGGCATATATGTGGACTATAGATACAATTCAATAGAAACCTTTTTTCCCAATGATATACGACCAAATGAGTGTAAGAGTTCTCACATGGGGTGCCCATAGCGACACCCCATCTTTGTAAATATAATTGGTCATTAAACATGAAAACATTTTTGGAAAGAACCATATCTAGCATACTACATAATAGTATTAAACCACTATTCCGTAATGCGTTCATATCAGTCAAAATCTCCCTAATGGCATCTAAGCCATATTCATTTGGAATAGAAGTAAAGAGATTTTTCACATCAAGAGTAACTAATAGACATCCATCGGGTAAGGATTCTTGTACATATATATCTATATCATTCAGTAGTTGCATAGTATCCTTTAATATTATAGGGATGTCTTTCGCTACTGGTCCCAACTTCTGTTCTATGAATACAGACATAGTTTCAGTCACCCACCCCCAGCAACTATGGGTCTCATAGGAGGTGGATATATTAATTTATGTACTTTTGGCAGGCCTTTTATATATGGAATGAATGGAGGCTCTATATGTAGATAATTATAAAGTTCATAGTCTATCTGCCTACACATTAATAAATCATACACATTTTCATGAACATTTTTGAGAATATTAATATAATGATCATTATCAATAACAGCATATGTATTTGTGTCCTGTAAAAGTTGATTCATTGCTTCCATATAATCTATACTATTCATCAAAACGATCCCCCTCCCTTATCTGCTGGTCTAATTCTAATAGTCTCATTGTGTTGTCAGCTTTTAAATTAAAAAAATGAACATTTATGAGCATTTTTATCATAGAACAACTCATATACATCCCTTTCACACATCTTAATAAAGCAGTCAACATGCATAGGTAACATGGGATTAAATAAGCTCTTCCATTTCAGTATATTAGCTGATCTAATTTCATGTACAGATTCTTTCATAAATAATAATTTCAATGCTATATTACGACCAAATTTCCTCAAATCTATGAGCAGATTGTCTATATCCATGCCTATAGAGGGGATGAAAGACAACCCTTTATTTAATAAAGAAAGTTTAGCTGAACTCAAAGCATAGTTCGAAAAATTAAATATTAAGTCATTTATCTCTTGGTTCGGCGATTCATATTGCTGCGTTCTCCTGAGTATTTCCTCTTTCGACAACCCCGACTGCTGGACCTGGTTTGCAATACTGTCCGTGTTTTCACTGGTAATGCTAAAAAACGCTCCATACTTAGTGGAAGTATCTTGGGTCTTGCACCTATATCGCTTTCTGAAGCAGGGTTAATTAAGGTTTGTTGATTGGGTGGTGGAGTTTCACCCTGTATAAAGGCTGATAATGGTTCCGGATGTTCCGATTCAGCACTGCTACTGCCAACATTATTAATTAAGGTATTCAGGCCAATTGGAAGCTGTAGCCATTTGAGAAGCTGAAAACCCATTATTCTCAGCAGAATTGGGAGCCAAAGTAACCTGGGAGGACTCATTAGATGTATTCGTCATGCCAACCTTCGGCCAAACAAAGACATTACCCAGACTAAAATCTCTATAATCACGCTGCAGCTTTCGCTGTTTCATTTGTTGCAGCCTATTGCTATAGAAGGATACATTCATGCAAACATTAGCTAACATGTCCATATGTATCTCACCTTTAAACCACCAAGACAGATCTTTATGCAAAGCCTCTACCTTTTTGGCGAGTTCATCCTCTGTTAGGCTGAAATAGTCGATTAATAGCTTCATATATTTATATCCCAAGTCTATGTTCATTTGCTGCCAGCTTTTTAGTAACTTAGGATGGGTGTCTTCGTAGGTCAGCATACACAGCACCCTCATCCCTCGTGGAACAACCCGGAATGTATACTTGCTTCCAAATCCCAGTGTTGCCAAGATAACTGCTGCAGTTTGTATAAATCATTTTCAAGTTCTTTCAGTAAAGTATTAAATTCATGAAGGTTGTCAACAGTACCTGTAGATGCATGAGCAAGTGGGCATTCCAGTTCACATTGTAGGAGCGGATGTTTAAGATATGGAAAACAAACTGTTAGCAGACCAGCTTGAGAGGACAGAGATATTATTCTGGCAAATTTCCAAAACTGCTGATGCAGGCAGAAAAGACACTATAAAGATTGGGACTTTTTCTTTTGTATGAGAAACTTTAATTTTCCTATTCTTACAGATCTGATGCTGTAAGCTGAAGTGTGGTTTTGTAATTTGTGTATATCTTTCATTGTTCAGCTACATGTAAATATACCTTGTATACAGTAAATGAATGTCGTAACAGTAGAATTGTTCTCACTGTCTTCATTGAGTAAAGGAACAGACTACCTGAATAGTGTAGTGCAACTTAAATTTTACAGTGGCGAGACCAGTCCAGTCAAAACAACCGGCGGGGGGGGGATGACCTGAAGAGGTGCCTCTCACAGTGGGACATTCCAGCGCAGACCTTTTTAGAGTCGACTCTTCTCTTCTAAAACTTTGTCCATTGACTGGAGGACAAACACTGCAGCACAGTACAGGCCAGTACAGAAATTCTCCTTCAGACAGTTGGTGATGTACGAGGTCCAAATTCTTCACTGCAGACAATTTGTTTCACCAGCATCTAGTGAAAGACAGCAGAGAATTCTCCCACAACTGATCTCCGTGTCAAGAGTCGCCACCTTGTCCTGAACACATGTGGTAAATATTTTCTTCTGTTTTTCTATTAACAATGAATGCAATTCATGAAAATGCCAAGAAGTGCACCAAATCTTTTACTGTTGATGTATCTGAATCATATGTAGATGTGTGGAATTATTTACAGACATGGTATAATCAGCATATTAGCACTTGTAAATCTTTACTAGAGAAAACTGACAACCCTGCATTATGCAAATGGATTGCAACATTTGATTGGTATGTGCGTAAGGCAAAGGTGTCACAAAATATTCAGAAATGTGCCATTTGTAATGATTTAAATGTTGCTTTTTGTATGCCTTGTCATAAACGTATTGTACAAAACCTGGAACATAACCAGGATAAAGTAATGCTTGAAGCACAGAGAATGGTTCCATCCTGTTGCAAAAGATTTATTAGAGAGTGATGTAAATGTCAAAGCTTGTACTTTATAGTCTGATTTGCAAGAGTTTAAAGATTGGATTGCTAAAGTTAGCAACCAGCAAGATCTTGACCTCATGGGTCACTTTCAGACTTACTGTTATAAATGGAATGTGTCTGTTAAAATGCATGCTGATACTGCTAAATGAACAAAAGAATTTTCTCAGTTTCTGAAAGTCTCACAGACTGAAATTAAGACCTTTACACAAACTGTTCTTGATAAAGGCAGTAAAGCTATTGGTATGATAGAAAGATTAATGGATAAGATTGTTCGTTTGCAAGAAACATATGGCAAGCAACTGGCTGACACACAGCGTGACGTAACTGTTGCAAGACAGGAAATAAACACATTACGAGCTCAATTAGATACACAGGGAATTGAAGCTGCTAGAGCAGTAGATTTAGCTAATCAAGATTTTTTTAAGATTACAAACCTTGTTAGAAAAATATCAATCTAAAGCACTAAAAACTACTGTTACCAGTCCTATCATAGTCTCAGCTGGTTTTTCCTGTTGAAGTTTATCATTAGTCTAGAATGTCAGAAACTCTCCCTAAGTGGGATGAAAAGAATGGTATTTCTAATAACATGATTACATTTGAAGTTTGGGTTCTTAAAACTGTAGTTTCTAAGTGTGATACGACAAATGCTTTAGCAAGACATGTAATCACGTTTCCCAATCATAGCTTTTATTTTTTAGTTATAGAAAAAATCTTGGACAATGGTAGAGGGGGCCCTTCACCCTTGAAGTTAGAAGAAAAAGAATTAATCTGGCAGTTGAAACTTAATTCCTCAGTGTCTCCTGGTTTAAATGACACTATCTCCATTATTAGCTTATTAAAACTAAGAGCATTATTCCGATAAGGATTTATACTCTAGTTTAATTATGTAAGATTGAAATATTTGTATATATGCAATTTTATACATGTATTTTTTGTCATTTCTGTGATTTGTAAAGTTCATATTATGAATGATTTTTTATGTGATTTTATAGACAGGAAGTGATGTCATTCTTGGATGTGTATTTAAGTGTGTATCTCCTTTGTATTTTATCTGAAGAAGTTTATCTATTGTGTATAAACAAAAGCGCTAATTCTACTTTACTTTTGTGTCCAGAGTGGTGTTTTTTGTTTTTAAAACTGTAGGCACTGTATGGAATGATACACTTGAGCATTGCCTCTGGAATTTTATCCCTCAGCATTTTATGGCTTATATTCAGCAAAAGCAGTATCCAATACAAACTAAACACCTAAGAATGACAGGAGTACTGTTAGCATACACTAGAGGGCAATCTCTCTCACCAACACTTTTAGATCAGTTTCAAATGACAGTCTGTGATTCCTTGGAAGAACAGGCTAAACATTACCAGCTGGCATATATGCTAGTCAATGGCAGTGATGAAAAAGATTTGAAAGATGACAATTTTCAAAAAGCTACAAACTGGTAAAACCAAAGAGCAGAATGAAGAGGCACACTCAAAAATTATTATGAAGTGCTTTTCGTTTATGTCACAAACATAAACTTCATCAGACATTTTAAAACACAATTAGTACGTTTAAATACAAAAGAGTAACCAATCAGGATAGGTTTAGACATAGCTCTAATTTTAAAAAGACAGTATGTTAAAACAATGAATGAAACAATACAACAACACCACCTTCTAAACTAGATATGTAGTACTATAAACTTTATGTGAAGTATAAACCTAGTGTATTTACAAAAATGTAAGTGTAAAAAGTATATATTTACATAAAAAGTTTTTTTAACGTTTTAAACTTCTTAGTTTTAAAATACTACTGATGACACATCCTTCATTTAAACCTGGCAAATTATAGGCATTAAGCCTAATTTGCCAGCCTAACTCCAACTCTTCAAGTTTCAGAGCTTCAGGGCCACCCCTAACATCTCTCTGCACTTGGTCTATAACTAAAAACTTGAACCTGTGGTTAGAAAATTGAGCAACATGCTTGGCTAGTGCATTTTCCATTTTCCCTTTCTTAATTGCATATAAGTGTTCGTATACACGGTTGCGGAGTTTCCTCTCAGTTTTGCCTACATAAAATGCAGGACAAAGTTGACATAGTGCAAGGTAAACAACAAGACTAGAGTTACAGTTATTCCTCCATCTCAGTGTAAAGTGTAAGTCATTAACACTAAACCTGTTGGATTCTAACATATACGAGCAGTAGTTGCAGGATTGACACTTGTACATGCCAGGAGTCTTAACTGTAGTGTTCTTAGTCTCGCAATAGTCTTTAAGGTTCCTACCTCTCCTGTATATAACTATAGGAAAAACACCTACACTATTTGAAACTTGCTGGTCACCTTTAAAGAGTTCCCAGTTTTTCAACAAGATCTTAACACACCTAGCACTGTCCAAGTTGTAAGTAGTTATAAAGGACGTAGATAATTCGTTCACTACTTGATCTTGTATAAAACCAGGTGTTGAATTAGGTGATAAGTTAGATAAGTCACCTGTATTATTTGGTAAAACCACTTTTCTATTCAAAAGTGGAGTGTAAAACAAGGACTGGCGTTTCAACGACACTTCGTCGATGATCTCATTAATCAATAATTCAGGATACCCAAGTGCTAGGAACATACACTTCATGAATTCACATTCATTACTAAATTCACTGTCAACTGTGATTATCCGAGCTGCTCGGACCACTTGGCCCTTAACAATAGCTCATTTTTGGTGGTGTGGGTGGCAGCTAGAGTAGTGAAGCATAGAATTACAATAAGTATTTTTCCTGTGGATTTTAGCTGTGTACATACCAAAAGTGTCATCCTTAGATAGTAAAATGTCAAGGTACGCTATCGAGTTGTAGTCAAAGAAATGTGTAAATTTTAAAAAATGAGTAGATGAATTAAAGTAGTCAACCAAACTGTCGCCAAGTACGGCATCGCCATCAAACAAGATGAAGATGTCGTCGAGGAAACGTGTATAAAACACAATATTGTCCTTAAAGTCACAATTTTGCATAACGAACAGGTGTTCCCAATAGGCCATAACCATGTTCGCCACGCTAGCACCACAGGGGGACCCCATGGCTATACCTATTTTTTGAAGGAAAAGAACCCCTTCAAACATAAAAAAATTATTGGCAAGGATGGTACTCAAAAGTTCCTCGACCAATAAACATTCGTCAGGGGGGCATCCCTGTAGTTTAAGAACCTCATTGCTCCACTCGACAGCTTCATTATGGGGAATACACGTATATAAATCCTTGACGTCTATCGTCAAGAAGTTATAACGGGGATTATAGTCTATCTCGTTGATACTTCTCAAAAATGACCAAGAGTCCTTGCAAATTTGTTTAATGTTGGTCAGATATTTTTGAAGAATAAAGTCCACAACCTTAGCACATGCATATGACAAAGAGCCTCTACTGTCCACCAACGGACGCATAGGAGGATTTGCCACATTTTTGTGAATTTTAGGTATACCAAATAAGCAAGGAACTCTTGGATAAGAAATAGACATAAAATTGTACATAGCTTGAGTGATTCTACCTTCTAAATAAAGATCTTCAATGACATTCCTGATTAAACTATATGCACTGTTAAGTTCTGAAATAGAACTAGTGGTGTATGAGGGAGAATTTAATACACTGTTCATTCTATATGAATAATCTGTGTTGTCAAAGATGACCACACCACCCCCTTTATCTGGCTTACAGATTCTAATGTCATTCATTTTTATAAAATTCAAGCAATCCTTTTCCACCAAAAAGTCTTTGTTGATGTTGTAAAACCCAGCGTTTTTATTCATAGCTAGATTGCGAATGTCTAATTCGCAGAACTGTTCGAATGTTTTGATAATAGGATTTAAAGGTGGATTAAATGTGCTAGGAATTCTAAATTCATCCATTATATTACCACAGGATTCACCCATCAATAAGTTTAAGTTAAGTTTCCTGGTATATAGTTTTAGATCAATGATAGTGTCAACCAGGTTCATTCTGTGAGGTGGAACATAAGTCTGACCCTTAGACAGCAAAGCTATTAAGTCAGTGGAAACTTCCACTTTAGAAAAATTATACACTGTGAAGTCCCCACTAGTGTTGTATAAAATAGAAGGTAAACTTTCCCAGGAAATCTCATTTACACAGTTAACAGAAATGTCCACATCAGTAGAATTGTCATTAAAGTCAACAATGTCAGACAAGTTACAAGACTCAGACAGTCCAACAGTTGTACTGTGATCAAGGGTGTTGTTAGTACAGTTTAAACAACAAGGCACACATCCGTCTACTACTTGTGTCTTTTCCTTTGGTTCGTGGATACCACTGGTTGTTTTGGTCGTGCCCCTAAAAAATTAGGGTTATTAGATCTTAAGTTGTAATGGCCCTGTTGTTGGTTTTGTTGGACTGGGACTTTGTTACTTGAGCCTTGCTGTAATAAAGACTCTTGGGCAGGTCTACTATTGGAAATCCCAGTATCATACTGGTCACAATCAGAAAAGACATTGTTGCTGTTGACTTGCCCGATATGAGCTTGTGGTATCACATTCTGCCATGTTTGAGATAAAGAAGGCTTAGGGTATGCTAGACCTTCTTTGTAGGCTTTAATGTCCCTATCAAGTTTCTTAATTTTATTGGCCTTCAGTTTATCAAGATAGGTATCAATGCTAGAAAAGGTACGGTTGTATTCGTACCGATACCTCACAAAATCATTGTCCAATTTAATTTGTTGGTCAAGTTCGCATACCTGAACTGACAGGTCGTCAATAAACATAAGGTAATGTTTACGCATTAAATTGAGCAATTCTAGACCATGACGGTCAAATAAAGAGACAATGTCCAAGTGAAATTCTGAATTGGGTACTAGACCAGTTGGGTACTGCCAGCGTCTAAGACCCTTAGGTACTATTTTGCTGTTGATACATTCAGTGAAGTACGCAACTTCCAACTGGTACTTTTTTAATTTAACCAGCAATTTGTCCATATCCTTTAATTTACTTGAAATATCAGATGTAGGAAGTTCCTGACTGTTAGACCTTTGCAAATTGTTATTAACACCAAAAAAAGCATTGTTGTTAAGCCAATTATTAAAGTCGAAACAGTTACCTGCAGGTGCTGCATTGTTAAAGACAGAACCAGTATTGGAAACGTCGCCGCATCCGGATAAACCATTAATATTAGCACTGCTGTCGGCAATATTTGTGCTTTCTTGATGAACCGGAACAGCACCAAGCGATGTAGCTCTTGAAACTTGGCCACACGGAATGCTCATAGATAGTACATTACTAAAAGAACTGCTGTTAGGCAAAGTACCAGCACCCGATGTTGTTAAATTAATCCTTTGACCACAGGGTAAACTATTAGAAGAGTCAGTATTTAAAATGTTCCTCTGACCACAGGGTAAGCGAATAAGTGAGTCGTTGATAGAGGCACCGCTTGTAGATGCACTTAAACCAACGCTGGTATTGTTTTCTCCCTCAAAACCTGTTAGAGGCAGAAGTAGAGTATGTTAGAGGTGGAAGTAGAGTATTACTGGCATCGAATCGGCGTTCCAACGAGTCTAGCCGGTTCATCAGTTGATCCATACGTTGCAGGATAGACTCAAAGTTGGAGTTGTAGTTGGAATTATGGTTGGGCAACCCAACTATCATGTTAGAAGGTGTTGGTTCATTGGAAGGTGTTGAATCGTTTACAGCAGAGTTCACTTGCAAAATAGCAGGAGTCGTATCAATTTTCAAAAAGCTGTTATGTGCTCCTTTTTGGACCATTTGGAAGGTGTCCCAGTGGATATTAAAATTATTTATGAGGAATCTTCAAATACACTCACAGAGTTAGTAGTTAAATTGCTGAGAGCACGTATTATGTGTAAAGATAATGCTATTCATAAGCAGAAGATTTACACTCCCCATTCTGCACCCATTGCAAGTGAAGTAAGGGGAAGGGGACATGGGAGATGGATTAATCAGGGACAGCAAGTCCTACAGTAGGTACTAGGACAATCATATCAAGGGCAAGTTATACAGGGGCAACAATGGGCAGCATCAGCTCCCTTAGCCACTCAGCTTCTCAAGTTACTCTGTAGAGGGTCCATGGTCCTCCAAAGAGACAGTCTATTTGTTATTCCTGTAAACAGGTGGGTCATACTAAAATGATTGTAAATATTATCACAGATGGTACCAGGAACAAGAGGTAAAGGGTAAGTTTCTTACTGTGAACATTTTTGATAAGCTATGTGTACCACGACAGCAAAAGGTAATGCAGCCAGAAGAACAAACACAGCAGTACACTTCACAGCAATATGTGACAGCGGGTAATAGGGGACTACAGCAGCAACCCCTATATACCACAAACACTCAACAGTCAGTGTTCCCAGTACAGCAAAGGGATGGTGTGACACTTAGTGTCAATGTACAAGGTAATATTGTTAGCACACAGGATACAACTGTTCCTTCTAACTTTGTTCCTGAGGGTCCAGTAAATCCTAATTATCAGCAGCAAACAGTCTTGCATCATGAATTTAATCTTCTTATGTTGACTGTGAAGACATCGAGGAAACACTGCAATTATGTCCTTTGCAGTCCAATATCACTGATGATTCGGGGTGGGAAGTAGATGTGCTATAGGGGTGTGACCCCCCCTACCCAAGTCTCTTTTTTGACTGACTTCAAGAATGGGAAAGATGGATGACCACTTATCAACATTTGGGTAGAGGGGAACCTGTGGGAAGATGTTATTCTAGATACAGGAGCGGCTGTCTCAGTGACAGGTAGGCATTTGCCTCCTGACTTGTCTAAACATACATGTATTTCAGGTTTTAATGGCTCTGGATGTCTAGCCATAGGTAGTAAACCTGTACAAGTACAATTCTCCCATCAAGGGGAACCAGTGAAAGGGGTATTTTTGATGCATAATTCTTGCACTTCCACAATCTTGGGAATGGATATATTGTCCAAAATGGGAATTGTCATAGACTTTCCTATTCAGGCTGACTGAGAGCTACCCCTGGCAGGATAATCCAAGTGTGATGACTGCAACAGTGAAACACGAAGAACATCTGTTGTTCTGAAAGGAAATTTCCCAACTGTAAAATAAAATAGTCTTTTCTGTTTCCAGCAATATAATTTACTAAATTTTCCAGGAAAAATTTAGCACCCTACCATACAAAGTTTCTTTCTTTCATTTTACTGAAATAAGTAAATGCAAGTGTTCACTGTCAGCACAATATTTCTGAAATTCTCAAAAATAAAAAATATACATGTATGGTTTACCATCTTGAGTGCCAGTGGTAAGCTTAATGCAGAGTCTGCAATTAATTTAGCTGCTTTTGCCCAGATGTCTGTTAGCTGTCATGTTTATTTGAATTATCCTAGAAATTATGTCAGTGCTGTAGAAGAGTGAGAGCCATCTGGAGGGGCCAGCATGCAAGCAGCCATGAGTGTTGCTTGTGCCCTGACTGGCATCCCAGCAATGAAGGCTTTTGTGCAGGAGGTACAGAGCTTCACACTTTGTGCAAGAAATGTTACCTTTATTAAACACATGGACCAACATCACCTTTTCCCATGACTGTATGACCCTGTACAGGTCACTAGTGAAATATACCACCTGGCAGTAGCTTGGTGAGCAGAAAGCCCACCAGAGGATTTGTACTGTGGCACTATTCTTCCTCTGAAGGATAGGGTTATGTGTCTTACTATGCCCTGCCCTCCACCCCAGCATGGACATGCCAATCCAATCCTCCTATCAACTCTGTCAAATACTTGTGCCACTAATCAACCTTAGATTCCCTGGGCTATTGTCAGGGCTTTTTCCTTGTATACCACCAGAGATGGCTTAGCAAATTTTTAAACCTTGATATTGAGAGGTGCAGATTAGAAATCTTTTGTCTTATTTTATTATCTATGCCCTTGATCTCTTACTACTTAGAGCTTCCTCTTCCATTTATATACCCCTCTTCACTCATATTCTTTTGGTTATTTCTGCAAGCCTTATCTAAATATTTCAGGTCTGGAATTCCAGAAATTCATAAGATTTTCTTCCCACTGTTTAAACATTGTATTTTCTTTCACATAATCTTCTAGTTCAATTAATATCTTATTTATTTAACATTCACCTCTTCTGATGTCTGTATGTTCTTCTAAATCTTTCACAGACTTTATCACTTTTTTCTTCTTCACCTAGTATTTCCATCCACCCTCCTCATTTGTTGTATTTTTTGTATCTTCTTTTTTCCATTCTTGATATTAGTATTATCAGTACAAGACTCTATTTTAGTTTGATTATCCAGTTCTATCCATAGCTTGCTCTTCCTTTCTTTCTCTTCCTAATTCCCTCTCTTTTCTGATTATATTAGTTTATTATTTGTCATGCCCTAAATGCCCTATACTGTGTTATTTTAATGTTTTACCCTTACTGTACTTGCATTTTATACTAATGGAGCTTTTCTCACTGGGCCTCCATTGAAAATGGGAATGATCTCAGTTGGACTATCCCGGTAAACAAATATCAGTAAGTAAATAATATATTAAAGCCTGGTCTACTGTTTATAAACCAGTGTTCAATAGTTTTCAATTTCTCTGTCAGTATGCACTATATTTTATTTAAATTGTTCTTTTCAGGTTACCCAGTAATAATTGTCATTATTTTGTTAACTACACATTCAGCTGATCTGAATATTTTCATTTAATACTTTTAAGGGGCTTGTTTACACTAATCATTTCTTCCAGATTATAAAGTATAGCCTTATACTTCCCTCTAGTTCTGCACCATTTCTTTTTAATTCCATATTATTTTCTGTAGAGTTTCCATATGTATAATCCACATTTTGAGAAATCTTCACATGTAACTGGAGTTTATATATGTATTGGTAGTCTCAGTCTTTAGCATAACCCTTTCAGTTCCAATTTTATTTCTGACTCATCTTCTGGAAATCGATTTTCAAGTAATTGTATAGATTATATATCTGCCTCATTGAATTCAAGTTTCATAACAGTGCTGGTTAATCTCTTTGCTCCTTCCACTGCATTGAATTCAAAGGAGGACTCTGTCCAGTGCCTCCCATCTTGCAAGACTTCCATAATGACAAAATCTAATATTAGTTGTCTAAAAAAAAAAAAAAAAAAATGCAGTGAACACTAGAAATATGTTATGTTCTACATGTACTTGGTAACAGATTTTTTTCTAAAAATTCTAAATCAGCTGTCTTCAACCATTTTAATCCTACATGGATTACTTAACTGATAAAATGTAAATATTTTAGTATCTAAGTAACAGTTTCCAATGCTCTCAGTACTTTACAGTCTGTAGGCTAGATTGTTTGGGCATCCTGCAGACTACTATAGCACCAGAAATGAGAAGGAGAGACTTTTTTGCTGATCTAAGTAACTTTTTAGTTTTCTATTAACTGTTTTAAGCTAATCACACTTAAAAAAAAGCCATTTTTTACTGTGGTTTGCTGTATTTCTGGTGCATTGTACTTTTAAATCCTTTTATTGAGTGTGCACTTGATTTACCTGTTTAAAACTTAAAATTTAACTGCATTTATTCCTGTAGGCACCACACTCAAGTGCAATAGCCTTTCCTGTGCATTACTACTGCTTTTAACTGCTTTTTGCTGCCTAATTTCTAAAAAAAAAAATAAAAGAAAAGAAAACAAAAAAAAAATACTATTTGTACAGCTCATTTCCTGCCCTTTTCTATACTAGAATAGTCCAGTTCCCAGATCTGCTAGTTTCAGGACTTTATTGTGTGTTTCTGAGTGGTCCAGACCTTGTGGTAGTGGGAGGTCTTTCTGCTTATCAGTGAGAGTGGTAAGCATTAGAGCAACCTATCTGTCGCAAGAGGAGTGGTTTCCAGCTCTGAAATTTACCATATTGGCCGTTTTGGGCTAATTCCTATCCCTTTCAAGTTTCTGAGTTAAAAATCTGTGTTTGCATGGGTTTGCACTTGTTTTAGCTTAGCAGATCCTGTTTGGGCATCCTGCAGACTACTACAGCACCAGAAATGAGAAGGAGAGACTTTTTGCTGAACTAAGGACCTTTTTGGCTTTCTATTGACTGCTTTAAGCTAATCACACTTTAAAAAAAGCCGTTTTTACTGTGGTTTGCTGTAGTTCTGCTGAATTGTACTGTTAAATCATTTTATTGTGTGTGCACTTAATTTACCTGATTAAAATTTAAATTTTAACTGCATTTATTACTGTAGGTGTCACACTCAAGTGCGATAGCCTTTACTGTGCGTTACTACTGTTTTTTGCTTCCTAATTTCTAAAAAAAAAAAAAAAAAAAAAAAAAAAAAATAGTCTGGATCCCAGATCTGCTGGTTTCAGGACTTTAGTTTGTGTTTCTGAGTGGCCAAAACTGCAATCCATATTGTAGCTTGCTACAGATCCTCCACCATGCCCCAGGATTCCCACTCCTGTTTTCTTGATATGCTAGAGAATATTAGGGTTCAACCAAACACCCTAATAATGGGCAATTTCAAATACCCCACCATTAACTGGGAAAACTACTCATGTACCAACTCCCTCCCTCATTGCTTCCTAGAATTCATAAACTCCAATGCCCTGGATCAACTGATCCACACCCCTACCAGGGGTAATAATATCCTAGACCTAGTCATTACCAATATGAGTGACTGGTGTTCCACACCTGAAGTCAACTCCTCATTGGTCAGATCTGACCATAAACCAATCACCATAGATATCCACATCCCACCCCCACCCCACCCCCCCAATAAGGAAACCATTGTAAAAAAATGTTCCAAAGCCAACTTCATGCTCCTTAAGACAAAAGTGGCCAACTTCACGACACCCATGCAGATGGACAATACAGTTACAACTGCCGAATCGTATACAAATGCACTTTATAAGCACCTTCACAAATGCATGGATTGTGCTATCCTTAATAGAACCAAGATGCAATCTTCCAAAAAAGGAGGTCAATATGGTGGTCCCCTGCTATAAACAAATTCAACAACAGAAGGAAGAAACTGTTGCAAAAGAGAGTAAAATCCCATGTGTGGAGGAGCTCCCTAGTCATCCTCAGTAAGAAACTGAGATCCCACATGAAATCCTCCAAAACCAGCTATGAAAACAAGATTGCCACTGACTCTAAGGACAACCACAAAGCATTATATAGCTATATTAAGAATTTCAATGACAACACCCAGATCTGCTCTGAGTTGCAGCACAATGGCACAAAAATTAAGGAACCAACTGATATCGCCAACATCCTGGCTGATAGGTTCAGTGCTAAGTTTACCCCCTCCTCACTCCCTAAAGGGCCCATATCCATACCAGAAGAATGTAGTGCCCCTGCATTCACAACTGAACAGGTGAAAACTGCACTCTCCAAAGCCAAAGAACACAGCATCCATGTGATCGGACAACATCCCTGGCTGCATTCTACATGAACTTCAGAATGAACTTGTCCCCCACCTAAGCACCATGTTCAATCATAGCCTCATGACAGGCTTTGTACCCACTGAATGGTGCACAGCAACAGTTGTTCCACTACACAAAGGGGGAGCCACCATGGACCCCAGGAACTACTGCCCTATTAGCCTGACAAGCCTGGTTTGTAAGACCATGGAATGTATCATCATGGAACTCATAAACAAAGATATTGGTAACCTCCAAACTCTGGACCCCAACCAGTTTGGGTTTGTGAAGGGCAGATCATGTCTTCTGAACCTGATCAACTTCTTTGAAATAGTCACTAAAGCCGTGGATGAGAGCAAGGCAGTTCACACAGCCTGTCTTGACCTCGCCAAGGCTTTCGACACCATCCTCATACTGGTATCATAGATAAACTCACCAAATTGAGTATAAATCCATACATCACAAGATGGGTTGCCAACTGGCTTACTGGCAGAACCCACATTGTAAAATTTGCAGACTTCAAATCTGACTTCAAACCTGTGACAAGTGGAGTACCACAGGGTTCAGTCTTGGGTCCTCTCCTATTTGGGATCTACTTCTCTGAAGTACGGGCTAACACAGAGGGCCTCTGGCTGATGAAGTTCGCAGATGACTGCAAATTAGGTGCCATAGTCAAATCCCCAAATGATGTGGACATCCTACAAAAAGGCCTCACTGAGACTGATGCCTGGTGTCAGAGCCATGGCCTCAATCTCAGCGCCAAAAAGTGCATTGTCATTCCCTTTGGCAAAAACTCTGTACCCATGAACTACCACATAGGTGGCAGTCCACTTAATGCTGAAGGTGTGATAAAATACCTTGGTACTCGAGTGGACAATAGCCTCTCCTTTGATAATCACATCACCACAGTGGTCAGGAAATCCTTCTATGTGACACACATCATCATGAAAGGGTTCTCGTCCAGGAAAAAGGAGGTCATTGTCCCCCCTTTACTTGGCTCTCATTAGACCCATTATTGAGTACAATGCCCCTTTTGGAATGTACCTCACAAGACACCTGGAACAGCTGCAAAGGCCACAAAAATACCTCACAAAGATGATTATGGAATTCAAACTGATGCCCTATGCTGACCATCTCAAAAAACTCTAGATTTACTCCATAGCATATCACCTACTCCAAGGTGATCTCTGCATAACATACAAAGCTATGTCAAACCCAGCGCTGATGGACATGCTACACCTAAAGAAATCCCAATCTCTCCAAGCTACATGCTCTAAAGACCTAAACCTTGTCACCACAATTAACAGAACATGCTGGAGGGACAGATTCCTGTCCCAGAGACTTCCCATACTCTGGAACAAGCTACCTGTCTATGTCAAGCAGAGTTCCTCACTAGCACTCTTCAAGAAAAATCTTGATGAGTGGATGGGTAATAGGAAATTCACCCTGGCAATCATTTCTGTGGCCCTGCTTGACAGGGCACAGGTAAATAACCTTCTAGGGTGGCAAAAGCCAGGGAACCTTGTTGGCTAGGCTTACATAGGCCCTTGGTTCGATAGCCTAGTACCTACCTATGAACCTATGAACCTTATGCTTCCAAATAGTATACTGAAATCAAAGACAATAAAGAGAAATCAGAGAAGAAGACCCAAACAAATTGGAAAACGTATCCCCACTTTAAACAGAAGGCTGGTATGCCCCCTAAAGTCCAAAGTTTGAAACACTACTTTACGTAATATACAGATTCTTGCTTTCAGTTTATATTTGTAGATCGTTCAGAGTGCTGGTTCTTTACCTTATCTGTACTCATCCAATATAAAAGCTAAAACCAAGGAACAAGTAACCCTGCAGAGTGGTATATGTTTCATTATTTTAAAGTGGTAAGTTTCCATAAGAGACAGAGTCCATAAACAAGACCTGGAGTATATAGGAATGGACAAAGTTCTACAAAGGAAAAAAAATACATGAGTGCCCGAGATCAGAAAACTGGATTCAAAAAGGAATCATTGGAATCAGCATTCATTCAAATACCCCAGAAGATATAACACAGTAAATACTTGTATCAAAATGTCCAAGCTGCAATGTTCTTATTATAAGCTTATATGTCAGGCACCAATTTTATGCAAAAATAAGCTGTTTTGCAAGATTTTGTTCTTAAGAGTAGGATTGTATTCACTGGCACTTTCAGACCTGCTAACAAAAAATTATAAAGTTCCAGTGGATATAATACTTCATATTACCCAAAAGAAAAGAAATCTAAAGACACACCACAATTTAAAAAGACTATACAGTATAAATATATATATGTGTGTGTGTGTGTGTGTGTGTGTGTGTGTGTGTGTGTGTGTGTGTGTGTGTATGTATATATATATATATTTATGCATATACATACACGCATACACACACACACACACACACACACACACACACACACACACACACCACATCAGCTACAATTTAAAAAAGGATATATGTATATATATATATATATATTTACAAGGATATACACACATATGTATACATACATATATACACATGGATTCTGGTCATTCTGCCTTGCATTCATTTGCATGACAGAATTAATTACGGGAGCATCTGTTTGAAATTTATGATTGTCAGTCATTTGTTTTATTGGATGTCTTCTTTGTAATAGGTAAGCTAGTTTTATATTAGGTATGTATGTATGTACTGTATGTACTGTATGTGAGTGTGTATGTGCACCTGTGTGCATATCTTTGCAAGTTAGGGTTAGAGTAAGAGTTAGGGAAGGGGAGAGATTTTGTGTTTGTGTGAGTGTTTGCAGGTTAAGGTTAGGATTAGGTAAGGGGACCGATTTAATTAATGTGTATGCATGTGTTGATGTGTGTGTGTGTGTGTGTGTGTGTGTGTGTAAATATATGGTTTACTATCAAAATGTTGAAATTCATATGGTGTAACATTCATTTCATCTACACATATGGTCGGCACATGAATATTAAGTAGTTCATTTGGCCAACAGAAAGTGCATGCAGATTACCTGCCGACATTATGTTAACAACAGGCAAGGATTTACCCTTGTCAGCACTGTTGTGCCATCTCGGAGTTGTAATATATAAATAGCAGTGGGTGTAAGGGTGCACGGGGCACAGCCCCCCTGCAAAAACACTAGTTTTAGTTTGCAGGTGTTTGTTGACCATTTAAACTTTGACATTTTTATTTTCAGTATTTTGAACGTTCGATGTAATGATTTCGACGTTATGATCGTCGACCATATGAATTTCAACATTTTGATAGTAAACTTATACACACACACACACACACACACATATATATATATATATATATATATATATATATATATATATATATAAAAATATAAATAAATAAATAAATAAATATGTGTGTGTGTGTATATATATATATATATATATATGTGTATATATATATATATATATATATATATATATATATATATATATATATGTGTACATGAGTGAACCTTTCTTGTATAGACTAATGTAAAGGAAAGGATTTTTATGGTATGGTACAGGATTAGGGGCAGGGCAGTATATGGGTTAGCTTGTATTATTATGGTGGTGCTGGGGGGATGAAAGCAATAAATGTTATTTGTGTTTGTGTGACTGTTTATGGGTTAGGGTAAGGGAATGGAATTAGTACTGTATGTGTGTTTCTGAGTGTTGTGTGTGTTTCTGATATGTCTTGTGTAGTAGTAGCATTAAGGGAAAGGTAATGTGTAAGGTTAGGGTTAAGGGCAGAAGCAGGGGTATAGTAAGAGATAGCACCCCTAACACTGCCTCTGCCTCTAACTCTATACATTAAGGTACTAAACATTCTTAAGGGCAGAGGCAGGGGTAGAGTTAGAGATAGCCCCCCTTCCACTGCCCCTGCCCCTAACCCAATACATTAGGGTACTAAACATCCTTTCCTTAATAGTATAGCATTTAGACAAATTATGTTTGTGAGTTATTTTTTTAGTGTAACTGGCAAAGGAATTTTTTTTTTGTCAAACGATAAGGAAGATACTGAGTCCTACTCCTCAGTAAATTGATAATTAAAACCCCTTCATACTGCCTGTAAAACACAGAATCCCTAGAACTGAAACAGCCACCGTCTACTCATTCTGTCTGTGAGGGATCCTTCTTCAAAATATCTCCAGTAAGCTGGAATTCATTCCCTAAAAATTTTAGACAAATTGACAGTTTTAAACACTTCAAAAACTGTCTTCATGCCAGTATAGTTAACAAAAATAAATGCAATTACTTCAACGGTGCAGGCTAACTCCCTCATTTTACATCCGTATCTCTATCAACTGTAATTAAGTGGAAACTTTGTTACAGTATCCCTATAGCACTCTCCCCCTTTTAATTTCTTTTCTCAATCTGTTATATACTGCAAAGCTTCATAGCATCTTAGATCAGTGGAGGTCGATCTTTAACATAGCTGATGATTTGGCTTATACGCACTTCATCTCAGTTCATTTGAACTACGTCATTGATTTTTCTCACTGCTTTTTTACATGTATGTTAAATGTTTATAACACACAATACTTTGAATGCACACTTTTTTTTAAAATACATGTTTTTGCCTTTTCTTTATATTTGTTCAGTGTGTGTATGTGTGTGTGTGTGTGTGTGTGTGTGTGTGTGTGTGTGTGTGTGTGTGTGTGTGCGCGCGTGTATATGTGAGTGCATATATACCAAAAAATTTGTAGACTTTTATATTAAGTTCTTCTGCAGATAAGATAATTTGGATTAAAACCCTTAAAAAGGAAATAGCCTCTAGGATGTTTTTAAATGGCTCTAATTCACTTCTTGGAAACCTGGCAAGTGTATAACCTGTTTTGATGTCTTGCGGCTGTGAAGTTTTTGATGAACTTTAACATTTTCTACAACAGTGACATGGGCTACTGATCAGACTTGTAACAAAAGGAAATTAACAATTACTTATTGTTGAGGCAAAATTTCTTTGAAACAACAATTCCTTGGCATAATGGTTAAAGTGTTTGTCTTGCATGCACAAGGTGCAAGGTTTGAGCCTCACCTCTGCTAAAAAACTTAAATAAAAAATCTTGTTTCTAAAAGGTATCTTGGTTTATAGAAATGTGAGTATGACTTTACGTTTGAGTAACTTATTATTTTTACTAACATATATAGTTTTAAGCTCAGTTTAATTAGAACATGGTTTGCTTGAAATGAAAACAGTTCTAACATTTCTGATTGAGTAATAAAGTATCACAGTGTAACTTTCAGGTGTGGCAACATTTCAAAGCTAGTTGGCAGTCTACTACTTGTAGTAAAGTTGTTAGCTCCCTAACCACTAATGGCTACATGTTAGTACTGCGGTACATGTCCTAATGTAGCTACAAGAGGCTAAGGTGTTACAAATGGTAGAAATATAAACTGAGTATGTGTATTATCACATATGAAGTGCCTACATCTTGGTATTCATGTCCATTCATTTATATAGGCACAACATCAAAGAACAGTGCAAGTATGTATTAAGGCTACAGCAACGTGAAGAGAAAAACTAGCATGTCTGAGTAATATTTCCTGAGTCATTTTATTTTAAATGGGCAAGTTGAACTGTTCTACCATGAAAGATGAAATGGATATAAGTACTGGATGCTAAGGAAATTAGATGTGGCTGTCTCTTTGGATTATATTGCAAATTGACAAAATGAAGAGAGGTAAAGTACAAATACCTAACATTTGACTAAAAAAAAAAGCAAGAGTAGAAGTGATATATAATGAAACGTTACTAAAATAAAATACCAAACTACATGTATTTAGTCATAAAAAGTAAGGAGACAAAGATACAGTGTAAATGTTTCCAGTAAATCACACCAAATTACTTGTATATCATTGGAAAAGCGGGAATGAAATAGTCATATATTATGTCAGAGAACATCCATCCCAAGCCATGGCGCTATATTTGCAAGCTGGCAATACAGAGGTTATATGATGGGTGATAGACACATCTATATGAGTTTACTAACTTAAATTGAAACACATCAGTGTCGATGTCAAAAATGTTGATAGCAAAATGTCAGCAATGCGGTCATCAATACAGCAGTATATGCATGCGTGAGGAATACCATTCCAGCATTCAAACTAAAAAAAAAATTCTAAAAACAGTGATTTTGCAGAGGATCACCACCTACAACCTCTGCTAATTATAAATACTGACTCTGAAATTGCACAGTCCCTGGGGAAGGGACATATTCTCCAACCCCCTTAATTGTTGATATCACACGCCTGCCAACCATCTGTTCTGTTGACCAAAAGGAGGCTATGTATAGATGTTCTTCTATTCAATGTTTCAGTATTCTTTACATATGGGTTATATTCCGCCAATCGACCCGATGTTTGTCCTGTATACAAAAGCTTATTGCCACTGCCAGTAAGTGGGATGTTGCATGAAGTCACTGACAATGTCAGCCATAAAAGGGATGTATGCAAACACCATCCTCAGAACCTTTTTGATGTCATTTAGAAAGGTTGACTCTTATTTTCGGTCTGCAGCACTGACTCTGAGATTGCACAATGCCTGGAGAAGGGGTATATTCCCCAACCCCCTTGGATTGTTGATATTACATGCCTGACAACCATCTATTCTGTTGACCAAAGTGTGGATATATATACCGATACATATAGATATATGCAGATACATACATGTGTGCACATATGCATAGGTTGGACAGTCTTTGGTTTACAGATGTATAAATATTTACCAGATGGAAATGAAGTGCCTGAGAAGGTTGGTAGGATGCACACTGTGGACAGATGAAGAAATAAGGACATAAGAGCAGAAGCCAAAGTAGCTCCAGTTGCAGAAAATATCAAAGAGAATAGATTCTGGTGGTTTAGACACGTGCAGAAAAGATGAAGATTTGGGACAGACAGGAAGAAGGTAAGAGGAAACAAGGACATCCAGCAAAGAGGTGGATGGATTGTGTGACAGAAGATCTGCGACAGTCAGACATGAGTGTCAAAGAAGGCAGGAGTGAGGCATTGAATTGAGAGATGGTGACAGTTAACACGATACTCTGACCCCATGTGGAACTGGGAAAAAGGGGGCTGATGATGATGAAGTTGAAATATGTACCAGTCAGTGTTTATTTCGGCTAGCTCTCTACTTTTGCTTTTGTTATTCAACACATTTATTTTCATTTGCAAAATTATTGACTGAAAGGAATTGACCAAGTAGTTCTTACTTTTTCTATTTTTTTGCAGAACTGAGTGGTTTCTTTTAGTGCTGTCTCATATTTCTTCCTGTCTGCAGTCTTGGATCTTTGCATCTAACATGGTTGCAAAAGCATACGACTGAAAACTGGTTGATTTAGACGAGATTGTTATTAGAGTGTTTTCTTTTGCTAGTATTTTGACACATGTGCTTGAAGATACTTACAGAACAGATTCTCATATGACTTTATAATGCTTGTTTTCTCTGAATTTTACAAATTTTGTGTTTTCAGTGCACAATGAATGTAAACTTAAAACTTTGGTGATCTCTGCTGACTCACCATGTTCAAAAAGTTTACTAAAGGGTTTCTTTCCATATGGCTATGGTGTGCTGGTTTCTGAAAGCAAAATAACCACTTCCTCTTTTCCTGTGGTTTTCTACTTTATTAATGTGATATACGAAATAAAGATTGCATATGCTGTAATTTATTTTAACTTTTATGCAGCCGGTCCAAGCACTTCCAAAGTGGCTATAATGAATGCAAAAAGCATTATTATCAAAACTTAATATTTTTAGGTCAGTACAGTGCAGTCATACCTGAATATGGTTGCAATCAACATTACTGAGCAAGGAATTTATATATTGCCCATGTGAGTGATTATTTTAGGTAAACATATGCTGTGCCAGCAAAGAACACATAAAAAGCAGTTTGCTTTCTGTACTCTGCTGTATGTAACAGGAACCAAAACTGTCATACCATGATTCTGTAATTCGAAAGGAAACAGACTCTTCTTTTTTATTTCTACACCAAATTTCATTTTAGATATTAAACTGATACCACGAAATAGCCTTATATATATATATATATATATGTGTGTGTGTGTATATATATTTATATGTGGTACTGGCTCTTGTAAAAAGTGACATAATTTAATTAATTTTTGGATGTACATACTTTAGAGAAACTTGTAATAAGTAAGGGATTTCTTCCACCTCTAAAATGAAAATACATACTTTATACCCACATACCTTTGGAGAAAATTTTTAATTAATTTTGGGTGATGAGGTGAATATGGTGTGTCTACCTTGAGGATGTTCCATTTTACATTAAATGTCTTCATTCAGAATGATATATCTCTACCTTGTTTGTACAAACATAATATGGTATTGTGCATTTCTGTAAGCCAAAATGCAGTCAGTCATACTAGTGATAAATAAGTTCATAGGAGTTTACTGGGCTAACAGCCTTGGAGCCCTAACAGGGCTAGCCGTATTTATCCCGAGTTGCCCCAGATGTCAGTAGTTAAGTGAGCAAAGTTCACAAGAGCTATGAATCTATGGTAATTAACACCAAATGCCTCTGTCCATGAGGGACATGGGTGCCAAACCAGCAGTGAATTTATGATCACCCATACATTGATCCGGGTTGCGTTTGAAGAGGATCAGGGAGGAGCTGTGCTTCCTGTGAATGGGAAGCATGTTCCAGGGAAAGGGTAGTTTCTGGGAGATGTATCTCTCTCTCCAGCATGATTTGCTAATGTCAGGGGCTAGGCTAAGATCCCTGGAGTGACTGACCATCCAGTGGTTTGATTTACAAATGTGTAACATTTCTGTCAGGCAGGGTCAGTTCAGAGAATGCCCTATAAACCAGTCAAAGGTCTCCCCTTAGCAGCCTGTATGAGACATCCTTAAATCTAGTTGTGATGTTTTTACTTATGAGATGTGCTGCACAGACGGATTTCCTTAGTATTGTGAATACATGGTGGTCAAAGTTCAGATTGCTAATTACTGAGTACCCAGATCATGTACCACTGGGTCTACACTTAGGTGGGGTGCTGTCTTATGTAATTAGCAGGAATGTTAGTTTTAACAAAGGGAATAATAATGCATTATTTGCATTTAGCTTCATTCCGTGGCTTTGGCACCAAACATTTGTCTGCATTCTGTGATATATTAGTATTGTTGGGGGACTCCATGATTGCTCCCAGTTTGCAGTCATCAGCGAACTTAGCCACAGGCTGGCCACATTTACTTGGACTTCTGAGAAATAAATTCTGAACAGTAAAGGGCCCAACACAGAACCCTGTGGCATATCACTGGTGGCTGGTCTTTTGCTAGAGGTGAACTCATCCACTTTGACAGTATATTTCCTGTCAGTCAGCCAACTGGCTACTCATCTGCTGATGTAGGGGTTAATTCCCAATTGGGAGAATTTGTCTGCAATACCTGAGTGGGGGATTGTGTCAAATGCCTTGGCGTCTAGGTCAGGGTAGATGGTATGCACTATCTTTCCCCTCGTTCAGGACCTTGGTGACTTTCTCAAAGAAGTCATCCATGTTTAACAGGCATAATCTACCCTTAATGAATCTGAACTGGGTTGAGTCCAGAGTTTGGAGATTACCTATGTCCTTGTTGATAAAGTCCATAATAATTCTTTCTAAGGCCTTGCATATGAGGCTAGTCAAGCTTATGGGTCTATAATTTCCAAGATTGGTTGATGGTCCCCTTTGTGCAGAGGGATAACTGTTTCTGTTCTCCATTCTGCAGGAACATAGCCCGTCCACAGGCTGAGATTGAGCAGGGATCCAAGTGGGTCAACTAGATCATGTTTTAAATTGTTTAAAAGGTAACCTGGGATGTTGCCCTGTCTCACTGATGCCATGTTTTGGCCTTACAAAGTGCAGAGTTGACCTGTTGTCTTGCAATAATAGGTTGGGCAATAGTGGCAGGTATACTTTGGGGGATGACTGGTAGGGACAGGGGAATGAAGTTTGTTCCAAATCTGTCAGCTGGCAGGTTGGCTGTTACCTCCAGATGAATATGGGTGGTGCCATCCACAACCAGCTTAGGGCATTGCTAGGTATTCCCCTTTAGATTCTGGACATAGGTAAAGAATGCCTTGTGATTATCTTTAGCTATGGAGGCGCTTTTTGTTTTGTAATTAGCGTTGCAGGAGTTGACAAGATCTCTGATTTGTTTGTTTAGGCTAGAGAGGAAATTCTTCCTCTGCTGAGCCAGTTCCTTCTTGCTTTTGAATGTTATTTTCTTTATTTTGCTGTATACCCTGTTTATACTAGGGGTCCACCCAGGGTGGCTTTTTTTTTCTTCCAGACCTAGTTTTAATCCAGTCAGGTAAAGCGAATTCTATATAACCACTTCAGTGGTTATACAGGGCGTTGGTATACACCTCTACATAGCAGTCCATGTTATCTGTGTTCAAGGGGCTTTGAAACTTCTTATACCATTGCTTATCAAGAGGTAATTTGTTTTGGAAAAAATCTTAAGCATTTTTGACCCTGATGGGGTATTTGGCCTTATAATTACAACAAACAAGACTGCTTTATAGTCCAATCTTATCAGGGAGGATATTATATGGGAGGGGGGTGGTATGCAATGCTCTCCCATGTTAATGAGTACTATTTCCAGGACATTTGAGCTCATTGTGGGTGTGCTGACTAGCTGTTCCAGAGCATTTGCATTGACAAGGTCCAAGAACCTCTGAGCCAGCATGTTTGTGGTTGTATATGTTTCCCAGTCGATGGTAGAATAATTAAAATCACCCATGAGTAAGGTGTTTGGCTGCATGGCAAGTGACTCCAGTAAGACCACGTATGCAGTAGTCTTTACCTGGTTCATGGTGGGGACCTATAATAAGCTATGATGTGGTAGTGGATTTTGCCTATGGTTAATTGAAAATAGAGTAGCTTGAGAGAGTCATACTGTTTAACTAGTCCTGAGGTGTACTTAGCCTTAATGAAGATGGATGTACTTCCTCATTTGGATCTTTCATGCTCAAT
This sequence comes from Protopterus annectens, assembly GCF_019279795.1. Lineage (NCBI taxonomy): Eukaryota > Metazoa > Chordata > Ceratodontiformes > Protopteridae > Protopterus > Protopterus annectens. Next base: position 613,711,469 of record NC_056748.1, read on the forward strand.
TTGTGGTCTGAATGTATGGAAGCCATTGTAGCCCTGCTCAGACAGGGTGCTTTCCATGGCCATGGACCATGTCTCCATGACTGCACAGATGTCAGCATCTTCCAAGGTGAGGAGTGCTTTCAGAGAGTTCAGTTCCTTGTTCAGACTTGTAGCATTAAGCAGCAGTACCTTGTGTTTATCTAGAGAAGATTTTGTTACGTTGGGAGGTTGGTTATTTTGACACTGTCTAAAAAAGGCACAGTAGGTGGTTGCTAATGCCTTTGCCAGTATCTGAAAGCATAGAGGAGACAGGTACAGATAATCTTTTGCAAAGTAGCGTGGTTTGTTGACTATGTCCCCAAGATGGATATTGGATGTCCTTGGACTGACACCAAAAGGTAAGTCAATTGTTAAAGTCAATCATTTTTTGCTTGTATTGTGGCATCACCCTCGAAGAAGATAGAATGCTGCTTAAAGCTAGACTTATACCAGTCTTTGACACATAATCTGAGAGCTCAGTCATGTCTCACTTCATATAGTCCAAAGAGGTACAACTCAAATCATTCACTCCCACAGGGACTATGATGGAGTCACACTATTCCTTATGGATGAGTGACTTGATGATCCTAAAACTTAACAGACAGCTAATTGTAATCCACTCCTTATCCAGCCTGGTGAGTGGAACTTCCATATGTCTCACTATGGAGTTTCCTATGACCAGTACATTGAGTTTTATGGTGCTACGCCTTATGGGCTTATTTCCTGAGACAATGGTGTGTGTGATATTATGTGTTGTGGTTGTTTTGTGCACTGTTTTGTGTGCAAGTGGTTTCTGAGGCCACCATTTGGGAGGCCTCTGGTCATTTGGTAAGTTAGTAGTGAGTACCTCTGCATATGTGGGTTTATGTGTCGTGTCCTTATTTACTGTGGGAAGTGATGTGTGCATGCTGACAACCTGTTTGGCATTCAGTTTGTATGTAAAAGTCTTGCCTCCAATTTCATAGTGTAACTACATTTCTTACATAAAATATTTGTTTCAGGAGTAAGTGGTTGTCAGTATACATAAGATCATTGCTACATTGCCTCAGGATGCCCATGTCCATCAGGCTGGCCTGAGAGATCATGAGAAACTGCCTATCCATGATATCAATTTTTTACTGTATGTTTTATTAGGAAAGGAAATGGGTTAATTTTACAGGACTGTGGTGGTTGCTCAGGGACTACAAGGGGGACCTATACTTATGTAGGCTAAGGTTGACCAATAAGGCAATGCTGCTCAGTGCACAACCGAGTTGCTTCTTGAGCAGCAGAAAGGCTTGGAAGGGTTCCACTGATAGTTGTTTAGAGAAAAAACGATCTTCAAGGCTTTTGCACCTATACAGGGCACTGCCAACTGTAGCTGGGTGGAAACCAGTCACAGTGCAAATGCAAGGCTTAACCACAAACAAAGACAAACTAGTTTTAAGCTAACTACCAATCAAGAAGGCACACAATAAGCCATCAAAAAGCAATCCCCAACTCAGATGAGTTAGATCAGCACACTTCTGCCAAAAGAGTGCAAAAAAACACTGGCTGGATTGGAGCCCAGTTGTAAGAAGACCACACAGATTAGCTACAACAACCCTGGAAGTATCAGATACAATTCAATACAGTGGAATTAACTACTTAAAGCAGCAGTAGAGTGTATAGTGTTTTTTAAAATAAATTGCAGGAAAAAAACAGCAAATAAATTAACAAGCTGCTAAAATATAACAAGAAGTGCATCAAAATATTTATTTTCATCTTTTCAGTAATGAATTCTCTAGAAGAAAGCAGATTCACAGCACTCTCTAGCAAAGTCGCCAAACAACGAGCAACTCTGAGTAGCTATGATAAAGCCCGCACAAATGCAAGGTTTAAAATAGAGCAAAGAGGAACAAGTTTTAAGCTAACTACGAATCAGTAAAGCACTCAATAATCCCTCCATCAGCAGTCCCCAACTCAGATAGGTTAGATCAGCACACTTCTGCCACAAGAATGCAGAAAAAAACTTCTTAATGTAGAATGGTTGGTTTGGAGCCCAAGTGACATGCAAAACTATTATATTTATTTATTTTTTCATTTTTGTCAAAGTTGATGTGTTGGAATTCCCTTTATGGAATCAGTAGCTGATTTTATTGACAATCACATGATTTTTGCAGTTTGCATGACATGCCTTGATATATTGTCAGCATATGATGAACATTTTCTATCCATATCAACCAGAGAGCACATAAGTCAAAAATGTTCTTTTGCGTTTGGTTTGTTGTAGAGAAAGCAAGCACCAAGCAAACTACTCAGGATTCAGAATGTTTGTTTTTCAACATTAACAGAAAATGAAACTGTTAGAAACTAGGACAATGCCTGTTTTTGACTTCTGAGATCAGCCTGTTTGAGGCGACAAAAGCAGATCTTATTGCTAAACTTCAGCTACTGAGTCTCAAGTCATTAAGTCACTTATATGAATGAAAAGCAGGAAGCACATTCATTCCTTTAAAGTGTTTCAGCGTACTGGTCAAATTGTTTCTACTTTTCAACCTAATAACAACTGATCAGTGGCAGTTCTTTGCAGCTTGCATTTCTGTACTACTCCACAAACTTATTCTGTTTGCTGTTGCTCCTGTGGCCAGTTTTGCTCTTTGTGCAAGCATTCCTCAGTTAATGCAGAGCTAAATATTGCTCTATTTTGACACATCATACAACTCTGAATCATGGTCTCTATATGTGTATCAGTAGCAGTAAACTGAATCTTCTCTTTCATAGAAGCTTTTATTTTTCCTACTTCTTTATAAGTCTCATACAGTCTGCAAAATTGTGCCTTGCAGTCATCGCAGTATGACAGGTTTGGTTCCAGTTAAAATGAATTTGCTGTTATGTCAAAACATAAAATGTCCATCATCAGATCACTGTTGCAGTAGTCTAAGCTATATGGGACAAATCCTCCTAAGGAAGGCAACTTTCACACACCACTTCTAAAGCATATCCTGAAGAGAGCTGTATAAAATCAGTAGTTAGGTTGACAAACAATTAGAACCTTTTTGCCATCAAAGAGCTCTTTTCCTGCAGGCTTTAAGAGATCAAAGGTCAACCTAAGCATTTTCATAGCTGGACAGCAGAGTAACTGTTGGGAAACCCTCCAATTTTACCAGTTTTTGTGAGAAAAAAAGTAACTTTTCTGTCAGAATTTGTTGCTAGGGGCTAGGGCTAATGTTTTTGGTTGCCACTAAAACATTTTACATTCGCACTTTTTAGTCCGAAGATAAGACTGACTTACCAAGGCTGTGCTACCCCCTTGCAACAGACTTTTTTGGTTGAGTATGGACCTGACTCTTAGTTCCTTCCCAATCCAAAAGGACAGAAAAGTTGTACAGAAGGCTTGACCCCAACTTACTCTTCACCTTGGCTGCTGATGAGTGACTCAACGGTGGCTCTATTAGGTTCCTCAGACCACTCATTGTTTTCTCTTGGTCCCTCAGGTGTTTCTCCCTGGTAACCTGGTAAGGACTGAGAAGCAGGTACATCTTCTGTGACAGTTCTGCTGTTCTCTTCCCATAAAGGAGAACCTCTCTTTTTTGCATTGGAGGAGAGGAGTAGACATTGGTCCTTCATGAAGCCACCCTGAGAAACATTGTTCTAAGGGAAAAGTCCATTCTTACAATTTACTAGCTGATAAATTCAGCTCAGTCTTCACCCCCCCCCCCCCCCCCAGGTCCATTGGGTGAAAGCACCTCTGACATACTACCCCTGACTGTTAGCAGGGACCAGGTGCTGGCAGCACTTGGTAAAGCCTTGAACAGAGTTTCCTTGGGCTCAGACAACATCCCTGGTTGCCTCCTGAACAGTCTAAAACATAGCATATCAGGACCACTTGAGACACTCTTCAACTATATTCGTGAAACAGGCTACATTCCAAGTGAATGGAAGACTGCAACAGTCATACCCCTCTACAAGGGCAGACCATCAACCACCCCATGGAACTACAGACTCATCAGTCCCCTGATGTGCAAAGCCATGAAATTAATTATAATGAAAATGATAACCAAGGATGTTGGCAACCTACAGACAACTAACATATCCCAGTTTGGCTTTATTAAGGGAAGATCATGCCTACTTAACCTGTTAGACTTTTTTGAGATGCTCATCAAGGCAATAGACAAGGGTAAAACAATACATACTGTGTATCTTGACCTAGCGAAGGCATTCAATATAATTCTCCATTCAGGCACTGTTGACAAGCTCTCTGAGCTAGGCATAAATACCCACATAACTCACTTGATTGTTGTGTAGTCCACAGTCAGGATGCAAGAAGTCAGGATCAGTGAGACCACCTCCAGCAAAAAACGGTTACCAGTGGCATATCCCAGAGGTCCTTTCTGGGCCTGCTCCTGTTTGGCATCAAGTTCGTAGAAGTCAAGGCTAAAGTTCAAGGTCTCTGCCCTCCCCATGAATCAGGACACCCACTCTGCCAATTTGTATCTACTTGAATTGATCAAGGTACATCCGAACAACATGGTTCTGAGTGACTTTAACTACCCATTCATTGACTGGGCACATTACTCGTGCTTAAACTCACTTGCCCAAAGGTTCAGCAGCTACGTTAACTCCAGTGCCCTGGGCCACCTGGTTGACACCCCCACAAGGAGTGCCAACATCCTAGATCTGGTGCTTACCAATATGGGGGACCACTGTAGCACCCCCAGTATGACGTCCTCCATGGTGAGATCTGACCACAAATCGGTCTCATATGAAGTAACTATCATACCTGACCCTCCCCCTAGAAGTAACTAAACTAAAAAAACTTCTCCAAAGTAGATGTAACTTTTTACGGGATGGCATAAATAGCTTCACTGCACCTCCTCCCTTAGATGGAATTGGCAGCTATTCCGAGCTCTAGACCAATACATTTATACAAACACTTGTATACCAACATTGACTCAGCCGTACCTGATAGTACCAAAACAAGCTCCTCAAGGAGGTGCAAACCTGCCTAGTGGGCAACTGCCATTAACAGGCTTTACAATAAGAGGAAGAAGTTGCTGTCTAAGAGTAAGAGGGAGAAAGCTCTAAACTGGGAACACTCCCTCCTCCGCTTAAACAAGCAAATAAGAGTTCTTGTGAAGTCCTCCAAAACAGACTCCAAATTAGCTTCCTCAACAATGGACAACCACAAGGCATTCTATAGTTATATCTGTAACCTAAAAGGCGAGGCCCAGATTTGTGCCAAACTGGTAACTAATGATACCACATATACTGAGCCTGTGTACATAGCTAACCTGTTGGCCATTAGGTTCTGTGAAAACTTCACTCCCGTCCCTGCCACATGTACCCCATGACATCCTTACAACCTGTCCCCAACATTGTGTCTGTAAAAAGTAAGTATTTAATGCCTTCTGTCTAAAGCCAAAAACACAGCATCTATGGCATCTGATAACATCCCGGGCTGTGTCCTACATGGTCTCCAACATGAATTAGCAAAACCATTGGGTACTCTCTTTTTCAATCATAGTATAAGTACCAGCTGAAGGGAAAACGGTCACAGTTATTCCCTTGCACAAAGGTGGTGCTTCCACTGCCCTGGGAACTACAGACCTATTAGCCTGACTAGCCTTATCTGCAAGGCCATGGAACAAATTGTCATGGACCATATAAAAAAAGATATATGCAGTCTCCAAACACTTGACCCTACTCAATTTGTATTTGTCAAAGGGAGATCATGCCTGTTAAACCTGGTGCACGACTTTGAGACAGTCACCAGGGCCCTGGGTGAAGGGAAATCTGTGCATACAGCCTACCTGGACTTGACCAAGGCATTTGACACTATTCCCCACTCAGGCATAACTGACAAGCTCGCCAAACTAGGCATCAACCCTTGTATCATTAGATGGGTCACAAACTGACTCACTGATAGAACTCATATAGTCAAAATAAGGGAATCCTCCTCCAACAGCAGGCCTGTAACCAGTGGTATTCCACAGGGATCAGTCCAGGGACCTATAATATTTGGAATCTATTTCTCCAAAGTACAAGCAAACTGTGGCTGACATATTGCTGATGACTGCAAACTGGGAATGGTCATATCTCCAAATGATGTCAACATCCTACAAGAGAGTCTTACACAGACAAATGATTTTTGCCAAAGTCGTGGCCTTAATACATTTTTTTGCATTGGGTTTATCATTCCTTTCTGTAAAAGCAATGTTCTTGCTAACTACCACATCAATAGCAGAACCTTAAGTATGCACTCAGTGATGAGACCTGTGTACAAAGGTTGACAGTAACCTTACTTTTGACCACCATGTCTCCACGGTTGTAAGAAGGTCCCTCTATATTGATCATCTCATAAGTAACAGTGTTGCCTACAGAAAAAAAGTTATAACCTCTTTGTACTTTTCCCTCATCAAGCCAATAATTGAGTAAAATGCCCCTTTTGGTATGTACTTTTCCAAGCACCTGCAGGAACTGGAGAAACCACAAAGGTTCCTCACAAGGAAAATTCAAGGTCTTCAGCATTTGTCCTGTGGGGGTCATCTGAAATCCTGTCACTTTTTTTCTGTTTCATACAGACTACTCAGAGGTGATATCTGACTTGCATACAAGGCAAACTCTGACCCTGCTTTATTGGAAATGCTATATATCTGTAAGTTGAATGGTACACAAGGTAATCACTGTAAAGACCTTGACCTGGTATTTGACATTAAACCCTGCTGGAGGGACAAATTTGTCTCCCAGAGGTTACCACACCTTTGAAACAGACTCCCACTTCATGTCAGAGTAGCTCTTTGGCCCTCTTCAAATGCCATCTTGATGGTTGGATGGGTGACCTTAAATTCACCCCAGGGGGTTCATCTGTGTCCCTCTTGAACAGGGACAGTAAGTGCTGATTGTGGAAATAAGGGTAAGAACTTGGCTAAGCTTGTTAAGGGCCCTAGGGCCATTGGCCTAGTAACTTTCTATCATCCTATCATCACCAAGTTCACAGATGATTGTAAATGGGGAGCTACAATAGATTCCCCCAAGCCCCCAAGGCACTGACATCTTGCAAGAGGGTTTAACACAGACAAATGTCTGGTGACAAAACCATGGCTTAAAACTCAGTACCAAAAATGCATTATAATGCCCTTTGGGAAACTCAACCCAAGTTACTGTAATTACTCCATCAATAAAACACCACTAGAAGTTGACCCAGTAGAAAGGGATCTGGGAACATATGTAGACAACAACCTGATCTTTGACCAACATGTAGTTAAGATAGTAAGAAAATCATTCTATTTTGCCCAACTTATATATTGTATAAGTTATATATACAAAGATATGCATCTGGAGCATTTCTCCCCGGGCCTCCACTGAAAATTAGCTTCATTCCAAGTCGGACTTTCCCGGTTAACAAATGTTAAATAAAAAAAATAAATAAAAATAAATTATATGGCATCCAGGTCCAAGGAAGTAATTGTACCACTCTAATCATCCCTTATCAGACCTATCATTGAATACAATGTCCCCTTTGGCATGTATCTAACCAGGCACTTGCAACAGTTGTAGCAACCACAGAGGTTTCTCACCAGCAGAATTCAGGGCATGAACCCTGTCCTACACTGATCACCTAAAGGCTGTGTCTCTGCATTCAGTCTCCTCCAGGCTGCTGAGAATTAGATCTTTACCTGGCTTAAAGCCTTCCTCAGACCCAGCCTTGATGGATCTGTTGCACATGCACAAAACAAACAACACCAGAAGCACTAGTTCCAGGGATGTGAACTTCGCTTGTGACATAAACAGAACATGCTGGAGAGATAGATGTGTCCTAAATGATCTCCACACAATGGAATAGAATCCAGATGTATGTAAAACAGACTTCATCCCTGACCCTCTTCAAATGAAACGTTGACAACTGAATGGGAAATCATAAATTTACCCCCAAGTCTTGCCTCCATATCCCTTATGGCCAGAGGCTGTCAATACGAAAAGTAATATCATGACTAACATCCCCCTACAAATCCTTAGTTACCTCCCTATTAACATGCCCCACCCCATTGATGCTCATGATACTCAGGACCCAAACGGTTTGGGGTGTGTGGCTAGGCTTGTAAGAGCACTAGTGGTCGTTAGCCTAGTAACAACCTATAAACCTAAAACTACAACTTACCTGACATTTATCACAGTTAGTCCTATTTTTCAGACAAAGCTGGGAAAGCTTTTAATATGTTTGGGAAGAAAGTTTTTACTTCTTCCGTTGTAGCCTTCAAAATAGTGAATTGCAGCACTCATATATCTAAGTTTCTGCTCACTTCCTTTGACAATATGACAGCATTAATTGTTGACTTCCCTTCTTCAGACTATAACATTACTGAATTATTTTATATCTTTTCTGCCTCAAATAACCAAACATTCTCTAAAATGTTCTTATGACACTGCTGATGCTGTTTCTAGAGCATCTGCCATTGGGTCAGTGCTGAGAACATTTTCTAGGGTACATTCTTAGAATTTATCAGAGGATGTTAAAGCTGAGCTCCTGAATGCCCCTGGATAAAGAGATATTATTTAGCTCTTCCTGTGTTGAGGCCCATAGAAGATTTAATGAAAGGAGAAAGATAATGGGAGTGTTACTCAGATTTGTCAACTCTCCTTACCAAAATAAACTTTCCTTCCAGTTCAGGTTCCTTTTATAGATAACTGAATAAGCAATCCCAGCAAGGTGCAGGCAAACAAAATTTCAAGCAGCTTCAAAGAAGAAGGAAGGGTCCTCCCAAAATTAGGGGCAAGGTAAGAAATCAGACTGACTATATGTCTCATCATGTTTTTCTTCTTCCCACCCTGGCTAACCAGTAAAGTTTTCCCAAAGACTAGGTCTCACTTCCTTCTGTAGTACAATCTAACTTCAGACACGGATTCTAAGAATTGTTGAAGAAGGCTAAAACTAGCAGTAATATTTTCTTCCTCCTTTGGAAGGGTTTCCTCTCCATCCATTCAATCAGACCTCACTGTTTCCTCCTATCCTAAAAATATGCTATCTCAGAGGTTTATAGTACAGGTACCCCCAGATCAAGCAGGCAAAAGATATTATTAAATCATATTTCTGGTGCCAAAGAAAGAAGGAACTTGGAGACCTGTACTAGACATTTCCTTTATAAACTTTAACATCAAAAACCCAAAATTCAGTGTGTGTCCTCTGCAGTCTCTGTTACCTGTCATTCCATCTCCCAGTTTTTTGGTAACCGGAATTAAAACATACATACCATTACATTCCAATTTACAAAAATGTAGATGCATTTTATTCTTTGTGCTATCTGTTTCACATTTTCAATTTTCTGCTTTAGCCTTGGACTTGTCAACAACTCCAAGTGGGTCTACAAAGTAGCAAATTCCTATAATAGCCCACTACTGATTGCATGACCTTCACATTTTCCATATTTAGATGACTGTTTTATTTTTGCAGATTCTTTTGCAAATTATCAAGAATCTCTGGTTTGGATAAAAAGGCTTTTTCTGGAGTTGCAGGTGAACATAGAGAAACTCCTCTCATTCCATCTCGCAGGATGGAGTTTCTGGGATATCTCCTGAATACAGTCCTCGTGGTGCCTTTTCTTCCTTTGTATAATGTTTAATTTTCTGATATTTTCCAACCAGTCTCCTGAATTTGTAAATATGTCAGGATTTTGAGTTTCCTGAGTTTTATGGCCTCTACAATTCTAATGATTCCTTTGGCCAGACTTTACATGAGGAAAATGTAATGGTTCATTAAATCATTTTGTACCCCAAACCAATATCCCTTGTCATTTCAGATCCCAGTACTGGAGTTTGTAAAATGGAATTACTCTGGTGGGTGAATTTATTAGTTGTTCTTCAACACAGGGCTCCCTTTTTCCCTTTTAGTTCTATTCAGTCTGTAACCTCCGATACCTTAGACTTTGCCTGGAGAGCTGTATCAAAGTGTGTGAAAGTTCAGGGTCTCTTGATCAAGCAGAACAAACTGAAAAGAAATGATGGTTTTAATAAATGCTCTCAAATGTCTAAAACACCTTTGGGTTCCAGACCCTCTACTAGCAGTCACAAACAATAGCACAGTGCGGAAGTACATAAACAGAGGCGGACAAGATCCTACCCTCTTTGCACACTAGCTAGGCTAGCCTGTGAACTAGCAATTCAGCATAATCTGACCCTCCAGGCTACTTACATGCCATCAGATCAGAACATTATAGCAGACAAGATGAGCAGGACCATGACAAATCCCCACAAATGGAAGTTGCACCCAGCGGTTTTCTAGGATTTATCCATCTATTGGGGATACCTCAAGTAGATCTTTTCACTGCCATTCACAACAGACAATTTAAAAAAAATCGTCTACAGGTTGTCTTTTGAAAAGGCCTGGAAGACTGATTTATTTTCATGCCTGTGGAAAGATATGCTTCTGTATGCCTTTCCACCCATTCCTATGATAACCAGGGTTCTTCTAAAGATTCAGAAGGACCCTCTAAAGATGAAATTTGTAACTCCCTTTTGTCCCAGATAACTGTGGTTCTTTCTTTTTTTAAAAATGGCTAAGGGCAATTGCCAAAAGCTTTCACACAGGGTGGATTTCATCACAAACGACAGGGGTTGTTTGATATAGTACAATCTTCAATTTCTTCAGCTCACTGCCTAGATGATATAATTTTAATACCTTTCAATACCTTTTAGGCACCTATTCCTTTGGATATGCAGTACACATTAAAAGAGGCTAAGAAACCTGTTACTAGAAAATCACAACTAAGTGGAAATGATTTTCTAGTTGGTGCCAAAGTTAAAACCAGAATCCTTTTAAGGCCCAGACAATTCTGATTTTACAGTATTATCCACTGACCTTTCTTACTCTTCCATCAAGAATCACCTTTCAGCCAACTCTGCTTGTCTGCCCATACATCCTCCTTTCTTCTATGCCTCAAGTCAAACAGTTTTTAAAAGGGATTTTACATATTCACCCACTTAGAAGACAGGTGGCTCTTTCCTTGGATATTTATTTTATACTAGTGAAACTTATACTTTTTCCTTTTGAACCTGCTTATGAGGTTAATTTGTATCTTGTAAACATTATTACAACAGTGTTACTTACTGCTCTGTGCTCTGCAAGGAGAGTATCTGAGCTATAAGCTGTTATGATGATTCTTCACCCAACCTCATCTTTCACAACAATAGCATAAAACAAATCCTTCCTTTATGCCTAAAGTAGTTTGAGTTTACTTTAAACTAGGCTATTAATCTCCCTGTTTTCTGTCTAGAACCAAAAATAGGACAGAAAGAATTTTACACACTCTGGATGTCTACACTACTACACTGAAAGGACAAAAACCTTAAGGAATTCAAATTGACTGCTTATTTCCTATGTAGGTAAGATAAAGGGACAATTGGTGTCAAAACAGACATTTCTTACATTGTTGTTTTATGCCGTTGCTTTTTGTTACTATCACCATAACAAGACACTTCCAGGCAAGGTCAGGGCCCACTACTTCTTTTGCTTTTTGGAAAGGGCTGAACTCTTGACATATGGTAGAGGCAGCAGCTTGGCCATCTTTACTAAGCACTACACGTTGTTTTTTCTCTAGTTCCAGAACAGGCTTTGCCAGGATTACCCTCTGATCCTTCTTCCTCCTCCCCTTCTCTCTAAGCTCTGGTATTTGCCCCATATAGCCTAGGCTACTGCAAAAATGCTGTAATGATAAACATAATACAGTTGTATGTGTAAATGTACTGCAACAGTAAAAATTTGAGTAGATCACTGTTGCTGTAGGAACACTCTAGATCCCCCTTATTTTTTGTATTTTATGTAAGAGTGTATACAATTTCCCTTTTTTTTTCTCATAGTGCATACAAAAAGGGTTCTAGCTTCCCTTACCCTGAGGCAAGAAAGCTCTAAATGTTTAGTGTCCTAATCAGTGACTTTATACCACTCTGTTTTTGCTGTACATTGGTTAGTGTTTGTGGAAAATGTCTTACTCTTCCACTTTTCATTTGTCATTCATCGTTTTAGCACAGACTGACCAAATGATGCAGTGAAAAGAACTGTATTAAGCCAGAAGCCTGGGGCTGGCCACTAAGCACCTGACGCCATAAGGTTTCTATATGCTTGATCAAAGAAAGAAATTTAGTATTACTCAACCTTTTTCATGTATTTTTCAGGACATCCTAACTGACCAAGACTACATTGTAATAACTTCAGTGGAATTAAAATTAGCCCCTGAACTCATGGGATTTCTAGATGCTCTGAGATGCATTTTTTGTGTTTTTTAAACAACAGTTTCATACAGTGATTGCCTGAACGAAAAACATGATTAAGAAAATAAATTCAGTCTTTGACTTTGCCTTTCTCTGCAACCTAAATGACAAAAACTACCCTGTAATAACTAAATTAAGCTGGGGGTCTGGGGACTGTTAGGCATCCCGAGGCTATGTGGTTATATTTTTTCACCCTTTTGATCCTGAACAAAAATTATGCATATGGAAAAGAAATCCAATCTTATTTTTTATTTCAAGGAAGAAATAAGTTGTATCCATATTTTCATGCTCAAAGCTGACCTACACCAGTTCACAGTAAACTGAGAAGACAAATGCTGGAGAGGATACATATATCTTATATGTTCATAGGCAGGTACTAGGCTATTGGCCCTGGGGCCTATGTAAGCCTAGCCAAAAAAGTTCCCTGGCTTTTGCCACCCAAGAAAGTTATTTTCCTGTACCCCTGTCTAGCAGTGCCACAGAAGTGATCCCTGGGGTGAATTTCCTATTTCCCATACAATTGTCGAGATTTTTCTTAAAGAGGGCTAATGAGGAGTTTTGACATGAATGGGTAATCTGTTCCAGAGCATGGGAAGTCTCTGGGACAGGAATCTATCCCTCCAGCATGTTCTGTTTATTGTGGTGGCAAGGTTTAGGTCCCTGGAGCATGTGGCTTAGAGGGACTGGGGTTTCTTTAAGTGTAGCATGTCCGACAGATCTAGGTTTGACATGGCTTTGTATGTTAGGCAGAGGTCGCCTCTGATTAGGTGATAAGCGACGAAGTAGAGCTGGAGTTTTTTGAGACAGTCTAGGTATGGCATCTGTTTGAGGCTGATAATCCTTTTAGTGAGGTATTTCTGTGGCCTTTCTAGTTGTTGTAGATGTCTTGTGAGGTACATGCCAAACGGGGCATTGTACTCCATAATGGGTCTGATGAGGGATGAGTAGAGAGGAACAATGACCTCTTTTTTCTGGAGGTGAACCCCTTTGTGATAAGGTGTGCCATGTAGAAGATTTTCTGACTACTGTGGCGATGTGATTATCAAAGGAGAGACTACTGTCCACCTGTGTCCCAAGATTTCTTATCATACTTTCGGTGTTTAGTAGGCTACCGCCTATGTGGTAGTTCATGGGTACAGTATTTTTCCCAAAGGGGATGACAGTGCACTTCTTGGCATTGAGCTTGAGGCCATGACTTTGACACCAAGCATCAGTCTCAGTGAGGCCTCTTTGTTGAATGTCCACATCATTAGGTGATTCTATTATGACACCTAGTTTGCAGTCATCTGTGACCTTCGTTAGCCAAAGACCTGCTGTACTAGTGTGGCCTTCTGAAAAGTAGATGCTAAACAGGAGAGGACCCAGGACAAAGCCTTGTGACACTCCACTTGTCACTGGTCTGAAGTTGGACTTGGAGTCGGCTACTTTCACTGTGTGGGTTCTGTCAGTGAGCCAGTTGGCCACTCATCTTGTGACATAGGGATTTATGCCCAGTCTAGTGAGTTTATCTATAATTCCAGAGTGTAGGATGGTGTCAAAAGCCTTGGTGAGGTCAAGATAGGCTGTGTGCTCCACCTTACCCTCGTCCATGGCTCTGGTGACTGCTTCAAAGAAGTCAATCAGGTTTAGGAGACATGACCTGCCTTTTACAAACCCAAACTGGGTGGGGTCCAGAGTTTGGAGGTTACCTATGTCCTTGTTTATAAGCACCAAGATGATACATTCCATGGCCTTGCAGACCAGGCTCGTCAGGCTAATGAGGTGGCAGTTCCTGGGGTCTGCGGTGGTGCCCCCTTTGTGGAGTAGGATAACCATCACTGTGCACCATTCAGTGGACACAAAGCCTGAAGTGAGGCTATGAATGAACATGGTACTTAGGTGGTGTGCCAGTTTGTTTTGTAGTTCATGCAGAATGCAGCCTGGGATGTTGTTAGGTCCCATGGATGCTGTGTTCTTGGCTTTGGAGAGTGCAGTCTTTACGGTATAGTGATGGGCCCTTTGGGGGGTGAGGGGGGGTAAAGTTTTCACTGAACCTATCTGCCAGGATGTTGGCAATATCAGTTGGTTCTGTATATTTAGTGCCATTGTGCTGTAGATCAGAGCAGATCTGGGTGTTACCATTGAGATTCTTGACATAGCTGTAGAATGCTTTGTGGTTGCCTTTAGAATCAGTGGTGATTTTATGAGGGATCTAAGTTTCTTACTGAGGCTGACCAGGCAGTTCCTGCAATCAAGGGATTTTACTCTTTTTTGCAACAGCTTCTTCCTTCTGTTATAGAGTTTGTTTATGGCGGGGGACCACCAGATTGGCTTCATTTTTTTGGAGGATAGCATCTTGGTTCTGTTGGGGATGGCACAATCCATGCACTCGTGTATGTGCTTATACAATGCATTTGTATAGGATTTAGCAGTTGTACCTCTATTTTCGGTCTGTATGGGTGTCGTGAAGCTTACCACTTCTGTTTTAAGAAGCATGAAGTTGGCTTTGGAGAAGTTCTTTATGGTGGTTTTCTTAATGGGGGGTGGGGGTGGGATATAGATGTGTAGGGTGATTAGCTTGTGGTCGGATCTGACCTGCGAGGAGTTGACCTCTGGTGTGGAACATCGGTTTCCCATATTGATAATGACCAGGTCCAGGATATGCTGCCCCTGGTTGGAGTATGGACTAGCTGATCCAGGGTGTTGGAATTTATGAATTCCAGAAAGCATTGAGCAATTGAGTTAGTAGATGAGTAGTTTTCCCAGTTGATGGTGGGGTAGTTGAAATCGCCTATTATTAGGGTATTGGGCTGTACCTTAATATTACCCAGTATATCCAGAAATGTAGACTGGGCATCCTGGGGAATGGCAGGGGATCTGTAACAAGCTATAACCTGGATTGCAGTCTTGCCCAGTGTTAGTTGGACTTGGATAATTTCAGATGAGTTATGTTGAGCAACTAGCCTGGAGGTGTGGATATCCTTAATGAATATGGACAGGTCTCCTCCTTTAGTGTTTCAGTCCAGGTTAAGTGGCCGAAAGGTGTGGCATGAGTTATAGCCTGGTAATGCAGGGGTGCTCTCTGGAGCCTTGAACCAGGTCTCCATCACTGCACAGATGTAATGTTCTCCATTTTAAGGAGTGCCTCAAGTGAGTGCATTTTGAGGTTTAGACTTCTAGCATCGATTAGCATTACCTTTAGATTTTGCTTGCTTATACCCCGCTATGGTGGTAAGTTTGTCATTTGAACCTTGCCTAAAAAAAGGCACTATACGGGTGGCAAGAGCCTTAGCTGGTATCTGGAATCCCAGGGGTGACAGGTGCAGGCCATCTCTGGCAAAGCATCGTGGTCTGTCGATCATGTCGTCCCAGGCAGACAGACACTGGATCCCCTTAGAATGACACCAGAAGCTTAACCAATTGTTGACATCAATCATTTTGTCCTTGTATTATGGCATAACTCTGGGTGATGGCAGGATGCTATTCGAGGCTAGGGTCATACCTGCCTGGGCTACATGATCCTAGAGCTCTTCCATGTCTCTTTTCATGTAGTCCAGGGAGGTATATCTCAGGTCATTCACACCAACATGGGCAATGACAGAGTCATATTTATACTTGTTTTGGCATGACCTGAGTTCTTGCATTATGTGGCGGATCCGGGCACCCAACAGGCAGCTGACAGTAACTTTCTCCTTGTTTAGCCTAGTGAGTGGGAGATCAGTGTGCCTGACTATAGAGTCACCTATGACTAGTGTCTTGGGTACGTTGTTTTGCCTTATGGGCTGAGGTTGAGTGGCACAGTGATTTTGTGGGCTGTCGTTTGGGTAGTGTTGGAGGGGTGGTGGTTGCTTGTGTTTCAGCTTTGGAGGTTTCTTTTTGGGCAGATTTTTATTGAGACCCTCCACGAATGTAGGTGTGTATTTTGTGTTACTATGTGTGGGTTTAGGTGGTGTAGGTTTTGATGGACTATGTGTTGAGTGTGGTGTGGTGCAGGTGTTTACCTTCTCCACTTGACTGTATAGCACAGTCTTGGCTGAAGAGAGCTTGGCTTCCAGTTTGGCTATATAAGTGCATCTCTCACAGGTTATAGTGTTGGGTGGTAGGAGTAGAGGGTTGTCAGTGTACATGAGGCAATTGCTACATTGTCCCAAGATGCTCAGATTCATCAGGTGGATGGGGAAAATACTGGCAGCTGACTCTCAGACATGCCTGGATAGGTGCTTATTAATTTAAGTAGTAAAAACTGTTTTCCTCCTAACAAGTGAGGAAAGTTGAGTGCTGCAGTAATTTGTAGATTATTTAGTGCCTGCAATGAGTTTTGAACAAGTGCTGAGCACAAGGAAACAGTTTTGACTGGTAAAACTAGAAAACTGGCTAGTTCTAAGGGAAAATTAGAAGAGCAGATTTTCTGGTACCAGGAATAGTTTAATCCTAGTTAAATGTTGCTGCGCTATGCGTAAAACTATGCAAACATATGTTTTTAAACAGAAAGATGAAAGGGATAGAAATAGCCCAAAATGACCAATAAAACTACAGATTCTGAGCTGAAACCACTCCTCCAGTGACAGATAGACTGCTCAAAGCTCACCACTCTCACTGATGAACACAGAAGCTTTCTTCTATCTTAGTAAGATCTGGGCAACACAGAAACTACAAAACAGCCCAGAATTCAGCAAAATCTGAAAACCGGACTCGACTGGTTATAGAAAGGTGGGAAATGAGTAGAGAGAGAGGGTTTTTTTTGTTTTTTTTCAAAAAATAAAACAGATACAGTAAATCAAACACTTTTAAAGCAGAAAAATGGCTATTGCACTTGAGTGTGTAGCCCTCAACAGTTCAGCAGTTGAAAAACACTTAAAAATGATCAGTTAAAGTGCAAACAGTATCAGAATTAAAAAAAAATAGTTCAAATAAGTTGCAAAATTAATAAAAAACACTCCGAATAGTGCGGCTAGCGAAAATAAGCAATAAAAAGCAAAACAGAGGTACTTAATCCACTCAAAGTCTCCCTTTTCTCTTTCTGCTGCTGTAGAAATCTGCAGGACACCCAGGCAGGATCTTGCTGAGGTAATGCAAGCGCAAAAACTGTGCAAACACGAGTTTTTAAACAGAAAGATGAAAGGGATAGAAATAGCCCAAAATGGCCAATAGAACTACAGATCCTGAGCTGAAACCACTCCTCCAGCGACAGATAGGCTGCTCAAAGCTCAGCACTCTCACTGATGAACAGATTAGCTTCCTTCTATCTTAGTAAGGTCTGGGCAACACAGAAACTACAAAACAGCCCATAATTCAGCAAAATCTGAAAAGTGGGCTCTACTGGTTATAGAAAGGTGGGAAACGAGTAGTGAGATTGAATTTTTTTTTTTCAAAAATTAAAACAGATACAGTAAAGCAAACACTTTTAAAACAGAAAAATGGCTATTGCACTTGAGTGTGTAGCCCTCTACAGTTCAACTGTTAAAAAACACTTAAAAATTATCAATTAAAGTGCAAACAGTATCAGAATTAAAAAAATATATAGTTCAAATAAGTTGCAAAGCTAATGAAAAATGCTTGGAATAGTGCGGCTAGCGAAAATAAGCAATAAAAAGCAAAACAGAGGTACTTAATCCACTCAAAGTCTCCCTTTTCTCTTTCAGCTGCTGTAGAACTCTGCAGGACACAGATTTCTAGGGATAGTATCTCCCCCACCTCAAAATAGGTAGTCAGTTTCTGTATATCCCCCCTCTGGTGTTAAATTTGGATTAAAATGAAGGCACAAATGTCCACCGTCATAGTTCAAGCTTGCGACCATTCAGTGTGATCTGTGAATCTTTGTAATGTCAGACTGGGACAAAACTGAAAAAAAAAATCAAATAAAATATAACATATTTGCTGTCAGGCATTTATAAATAGCATGCTGATTTATTCTTCCCAGAGAAGTAGCCACCTGTATATGCATCAGATGTTACCCAGCCACTGGGGATGCACAAGCCAGTGCATTTCTTTGTGCCCGTCCCAAGCCTGGATAAATGGGGAGGGTTGCATCAGGAAGGGCATCCGGCATAAAATTTTGCCAAATTATACATGCAGACAACAGTACAGAAATACATACCGGATCGGTCGAGGCTCGGGTTAACAACGACTGCCACCAGTACTGATGGCCAACAGGATGCTGGCGGAAATTGGGCTACTGTTGGCTGAAGGAGGAGAAGAGGGGGAAGGCATGCCCGAAGGCAGCTAAAGGCTAGGACTGTGGTAGTGAGGGTTGTAACTTTGAATGTTGGCAGTATGACTGGTATAGGGAGAGAGCTAGCTGATATGATGGACCGAAGGAAGGTTGGTATGTTGTGTGTCCAAGAGACCAGATGGAAGGGGAGCAAGGCTAGGTGTATCGGAGATGGTTTCAAATTATTTTATCATGGTGTGGATGGGAGGAGAAATGGTGTAGGCATTATCCTGAAGGAACAGTATGCTGAGTGTTTTGGAGGTGAAAAGAGTGTCGGATAGAGTGATGTTTATAAAGCTAGAAATTTATGGTGTAATGATGAATGTTTTTAGTGCATATGCTCCACAAGTTGGGTGTGCGATGGATGAGAAAGAAAAATTTTGGAGTGAGTTGGATATAGTGGTGATGACTGTAATCAAGGGTGAGAGACTGGTGATTGGAGCAGATTTCAATGGGCATGTTGATGAAGGGAACAGAGGGGATGAGGAAGTGATGGGTAGGTATGGTGTTAAGCAAAGGAATGCAGAAGGTTAGATGGTAGTGGATTTTGGAAAAGGATGGACATGGCTGTGATGAACCTGTATTTTAACAAGAGGGAGGAGCATAGGGTGACATACAAGAGTGGAGGAAGAAATACACAGGTGGATTATAGCTTATGTAGAAGGGCCAGTCTGAAGGAGATTGGAGACTGTAAAATGGTGGCAGGGAAAGTGTAGTTAGGCAGCATAGGATGGTGGTTTGTAGGATGACATTGGTGATCAGGAAGAGGAGGATGAGTGTGAGGGCAGCACCAAGGATCAAATGGTAGAAATTGAAAAATGGCAATTGTGAGGTGATGTTCAAGGAAGAGTTAAGACAGGAACTGGGTGGCAGTGAAGAGTTACCGAATAGCTGGGTAACTACAGCAGAGCTAGTAAGAGAGATGGCTAGAAAGGTGCTTGGTGTGACATCTGGAAAGAGGACAATGAGACCTGGTGGTGGAATGAAGAAGTACAGGAGAGTATACAGAGAAAGAGGCTGGCGAAGAAGAAGAAGTGGGATTGTCAAAGAGATGAAGAAAGTAGACAAGAGTATAAGGAGATGAGGTGCATGGCAAAGAGAGAGGTGGCGAAGGCTAAGGATAAGGTGTATGAAGAGTTGTATAAAAGGTTGGACACTAAGGAGGGAGAAAAGGACCTGTACCAATTGGCTAGACAGAGGGACCGAGCTAGTAAAGATGGGCAGCAGGTAAGGGTGATAAAGATACTATGCCCTAAATAACTTACTTACAGAGCAAGGCAAATGCAGATGATGGATGTTTCTAGGTCCAAGACAAGATACAAAATGCCCATTTTTTTTCCTGAGAGAGTTCTTAAATTAATAATCAACATTACTGCTGGGTTAGCTCAGATGACATCACTCTTTGCACCTGACTTCAGTTCCCAGGCTAAACAGATACTTAGAATTTAACACTTATGTGTCAAAAAATACATATCTCACAGATGTGTGCAGCTACTAGGATGTTGTAGAGCAATAACAATATTTCTACATTTGAAACCTAGTAATTGTTTCTGTTTCAAGGCAATAGGAAAACCTCTAGCTCTAGACATTGCATCTGCTTGCTGCACTGAAACTGAGATAACACAATCATAAAACACTTTACTTTTCAACTTATTTTCTTGAAGTTTTGCAAGTTAACTCTGTATGTTCCAGCTTCTACTATTAAAACATACATTTGCACAGGTATATACATTTCTGCTCTTTTCCAGTAGGGTACACTGAGGTTACATTCTTGAAGCTCAGTACATAACATACAGTTCTCTTACATTTGTAGGGCAAGAATATGAGTCATATTACAATTCACAAATGACATATGATTATTTACAAAATTCCAGATAGCTGGACTGGCAGTGTCACAATAAGTATACTTTGTGTACTGAGAAGACAGTGGGAATTTAAACAGAAGATTAGTTCCTGTTACTTTTGCCTTAGAGTGATATCCTTCTAAGGTTGCTTAATCTTGCAGTTGCTATGTCAACCTTTTCAAAGCATTTCTTTACATATAATCAGACTCCAAACTTTTAGGATTTTAGCCTATTTATTTGTACTTAAGGGGTCATTGATCTGAACTAGCTGTAGCATTTTTGTCTTGAGGCTATGTAGATCAGGTGAATTAATGATTAACTGTGTGTAAGTAGGTTAGTACTGCTGGTGATACATTGTTACGTTCCGTCCTTGAGTTACTGATAACAATGTGTCTAGCTTTCTTACAAATATACTTGGTGTATTCATTATTTTAACTATTATGTGGTGATTTTTATACATATACTTTTCTCATGCATTTTTTTCTTGTAAGCATATTCCTGTGATCACTTATAGGTTCATAAGTTTACAAGTAAGTACTAGGCTAGCTACCCTGTTGGCCAGAAGGCCTAACCAATTTCCCTTTTTGTACTGAAAATAACTTATCCCGTTTGGTGTAGAATAGATTGTCCTTACCCATCCCATGGTCGATAATTATATATTATCCCTAATGAGAATGACTGTGATCATACCATAGATAATTTGAGGGGACCCATGCATGGGACAAAGTATTTAGGAGCTGTATCTGTCCATTAGTAGTACAAGGGCAGTCCTGGGGAAAATTTTCTGTTTTCCATCTATAGATCTAAGTTGCACTTGAATATGGACAAGGTTGAACTTTATGTGGGTGGGGTGTCTGTTCCACAGCTTATATAATTAAAGTGAATTTGGAAGAGAAAACTTTAGCTGACCCAAGCCCTGAAGCTATCCAAGTCACAGACCACAGAGTAGTTGTGTTGAAGCTGTCTGAAACATCGCCAGACAAATGAAACCAGATTACCAGGGAATGAGAGACTAGCACTCGAGTCTTCTAACTTCCTTGTCATTGGTGTCTTTATTTTTTGTGCAGAGGTAATACATTTAAAGGTGGATTAAACAATAAATAAAATAAATAAACTGACTGAACTCCAGTACTAGTCCTCTACAGTCTTTTAGCGTTAGACCTTCTGAGCTACTGCAATTTACTCATTTTCTTTCTACAAATTTTTCTGATGCACCAATCAGTTTTCTTTCAAAATCTCTCAACTGACAATTGTGAGTGTGCATATATGCGACCCAGAATGTCATAAAACACATTACTGATCGTTCATATAACTGAAAGTAAGAATTAAGGAAAGTTGACAACTCAGGAAAATATGTACAGTTCCAGTTATGTGCTACTTATATATACAAACTGTGAGATTGCACTACAGTGAAGGAAAGGGTAAATTTCCCAATCCCCACTGTAGTGTGATCTCAGTGCAAAATAACGAATCCACAAGAGCAAATGCACACCAGCACTCAGTCTTGTGGATTCGTCACTTTGAAAGTTAGTATTATGACAACTCGGAACATTGCCTTTCACCTTTCCAGGTTGGGTAACTGACATGTAACATTTTGATGGTAAACCCACCAATCAAACATTCAGATGGGGAGCAATCATCTCAGTTCTATTTTGTAAACTTAACTTTTGGCCTAGTAATTTCTTTCTCATTTTCCACCAAATTCTAAAATTTTAAAATCACCCATGTCTTAACACAATTTGAATAAGGAGGGCCCGTCTGTCCCAAATCAGGACTAGCCTTGCATTTGCCAGGTTAGTCCTTTCAAAGGATGCCCAAATAAAAATAATCAGATTCTAGAGATTTGTTTGTCTTTGTCTCCAGGATTATTGAATTCCAAAATCACTTGCAGAGGAAAGTTAGTTCACTGAATTTATTCACATCAAAATGCAGCCTTTGTGATTTTTGGTTCTGATGTCCCATTTTGTGACAGCTAGCTAATTTTTCTTGAACATATAGCTTTTCCTACAATATTCTGTTTCTTACTGCTTTATTTATTATTCTTTTTTTTAATAAAATTTGATTGAAATCATTGCTGAAGTAAACAACTATTATAAGAATAACTGAATAGATTTTAAGGTACATTAGATAAAAAACAGGAGAACAGTGATATAAAGAACAAATATAACATAAACTATATACAAAAATGTTCACTGTACAAGCATTAGATAATACTGTTAAGCTAAAAATAAGGTTTGATTTTACATTCATGTTATTGTTTTACTAATAATTTATTTATACTCATCCAATGATTGTATATTGTTGTATTCCTTGAAGATCTAGATTTAATTGTCAATAATTCTAGTTTAGATACATCCTTGAGAAGATCTTTAAAATTTTGAAAAAAGGGGATATGTAAAGATTTCCAATTTTTGTGATTTCTTTCCTGGCAATGGATAGAACAGACCATAGAATTGAATATTTACTCAGTTTTACACAATTTGGAATTGAGGTGTTAAATAACACTAATAATTTGGTGAGTGAAAAATTATCAGCAAAGATTGCTTGTAGGAATTTATTAATATCTTCCCAAAATTTCTTTAAGAATAAGCAATCATAAAATATAAGTGTCCAGTCTGCGTTTACATCCTTTTTACATCTCCAACATAAAAACATTATTTTTAATTATCTTATTAATATTGTATAGAGTGAGATACAATCTATTTAAAAATCTCCATGTAAATAGTTTCCATTTGAGTGAAGATGTAGTTTTACCAGCTGATTGAAGAATATTTAATTTATCTTTGTCTGTAGGATTACAATTAATAGTGATAGAAAAAAAATTCCAATAATTGTCTGTGTATATATCCAAATCTGACTTTATTGTTCTATATATATATGAAAGACTAATTTTCGTTGAATTGTTCTGCTGAGGGAAAACAATTAAATACTGTATAAGTGAAGGATTGAAGTCTTAGATGAAGTGGGGATTAGATCAAGTTTACCCTTGATATATTTCCTAGCTTCTTGAAAATCTAGCCATAGAGTTGAATCAAGATTCTTCTCTTCTATAAGAGTATTAACTGATTTTAACTCAATGCTGTTCATCATTTGATGCCAAGCTATCAGATGCTTTTGTTTGAATAGTGACATTTTATGGTAATCTGTAGTAAAAATGATCCCTTGTGTATAGGCTATGGGGTAAATAAGGAATATCCAACTTTTATATATTTTAAATCTAAGGATACCATTTTTAAAGGATTTTAAGATTAGAGTTATGTAGTTAGATTTAAATATCTGGGTATGATAGTAAGAGAAAAATTCTTTCAATATCCAGATAAATGAGTTGTTTATTAAATTTAACATATAGGTATCATTATTACTTTTTGGATTTTGAGATAAAATTAGAATATACTCTTTCCATTTTGCTGAATATTTTCTGTCCATAAGGTAAGAGATTGATTTAATTACTGAAGAGATTGAGTAAAATTCTAGATTAGGTAGTGCAATACCTCCATTTTCCCAACTATACATATAGTATGATAATGCGATTCTAGGTTTAATTGGATGCCAAATGAATTTTTTAATTATATTAAACTTTTTAATTATTAAATATGAAGGGGTATAGATATAGACTGAATTATATATAAGATTTTAGGAAGTAATGCCATCTTTATAACTGACAAATTTTCATCCATCGAGAATCTTATTTTTGGCCATCTATTTATTAAATTGTCTATGTTTGCAATGTTTTTATTGAAATTCAGTTTTAGAGTATCTTTTATGTTGTTAGTAATAGCTATACCTAAATATGTTATTTGTAGGGATTGCGCTATATATTTTTTGAAATTATCTTGTATATTCAATTTTTTTTGACCAACTAAAAGGATTTGTGTTTTATTATGATTGAATTTAAGGCCAGAGTTTTTTTGAAAATTATCCATGTCATTGAATAAATCTTGTAAAGATGGATTCTTGCCACCCAATGTAATCAATATATCGTCTGCAAACATTTGAATTTTTGATGTTTCATTAAAACCTACTTCATATCCTTTAATGTTACTGTTATCCCTTATCAGATTTGCCCAGGGTTCCATAATTAAAGTAAATAAAAGGGGAGATAATGGACAGCCTTGCTTAGTACCTTTTATAATTGTTATGAAATGAGAGATATTAGGACCTATTTTAATATATGCTTGACATCCGGTATATAATTGAGTAATAAGATTTATAAATTCTTTTGAAAAATTAAGTTCCTCCAAAAGAATAAATACATATTCCCAATTAATTGTATCAAAACCACAATTTATATCAAAACTAACTATAGTTAGATTATTTTTTAAGTTCTTTACTGATTCAGTTAAGGTTATTCTTTTAATGTTGTCATAAGTTGGTCCGCTTCCAGTAATTTAGGAAGAAAGTTTTTAAGCCTATTTGCATATATAGACATAAACATTTTGTAGTTCATATTTAATAAGGAAATAGGTCTATATGAATTACATTTAGTGGGGTCTCTATCAGGTTTTTGAATAGGAGTAATAAAGGTATATTTCCATGACAGTCAGATAATATTTTTATTTTGTACTATGTTGAAAACAGAATGTAACATTGTGAGAGCTTTAATAGGTAAAATTTTGGATATTTCTGGAATAATGCCATCATTGACTGGAGCTTTATTTTGTTTACGTTTATTAATTTGCAATTGTATATTTTTAAAAGTAATTTGGCTATCCAGTAGTTTAACTTGCTCTTCTGTTAATTTTTTTGTTGAATTTTTATTAATAAATGCCTGGATATCTTTTTTTAGGATTTATTAACTCAGAGGACTGATTTAGTTTGAAAAAAAAATTCTCTAAATTTGTTTAATATATTATGTAAATCAGAGACCATTTTCTTTTTTTTTTGTGGTGAATAAAGTTCATTGATGTGATTGAATTTATTTAATCTTTTAGTTTTATTGGCTAGAATAGTCATGGATCTAGGATTTGTTGAGAAAGAAAGAAATTTCAATTTCTCTAAACTAATCATAGTTTTATGATTTAATATCTCAAGATACTTCTTATTTAAAGAATTTATTTATTTTATTTTAGCTTTGTCTCCTTTGTTTTTTGAAAGATCAAAATTCAATATATCAATATTAGATTGTATTTCTTTTAGTTGTTTATCCCGTGAAATTATTTTCTTTTTGTACCAATCAATTATTCTGCTGTATAAATAAGACTTCATTGCATCCCAAATGAAAATTTCAGATGCATCATTAATAGTGTTAAGTTCTATAAAGTTATGAACTTCTGTAGAAATGAAGGTATTAAAATAATTTAATTTAGTGATATATGCTGGGATCCTTTTTATCTGAACATTGGAAATTGAATGAATATATATATATATCAAAGGTTATGGAATTATGATCAGAAAGGGGACATGTAATCACATTTGCATTAATTAAAGAATCCGCTAGATTATTGGAAGTAAAAACCCTGTCCGTCCTTGATTATGAGTTATGTCTGTGTGAATAAAATGTATAGAAAAGTGATTTAGAGCCTCCATAGTTGTTAATATATGTGTGTGTGAATGAGAGGGAGGATAGAGGAATGGTGAGGATGCAGGGAATAGAGGTGGCGAAGGTGGATGAGTTTAAACACTTGGGATCAACAGTTCAGAGTAATGGTTAGTGTGGAAGAGAGGTGAAGAAGAGAGTACAGGCAGGATGGAATGGGTGGAGAAGAGTGTCAGGAGTGATTTGTGACAGATGAGTACCAGTAGGAGTGAAAGGGAAGGTCTACAAGAGGGCAGTGAGACCAGCTATGTTATATGGGTTGGAGACAGTGGCATTGACAAAAAGGCAGGAGTCAGAGCTTGATGTGGCAGAGTTGAAGATGTTAAGATTTGCACTGGGTGTGTATATTAATATATTAGTATATTAGAGGGTCAGCCCAGGTTGGAAGGTTTGGAGACAAAGCCAGAGAGGCAAGATTACATTGGTTTGGACATGTGCTGAGGAGGGATGCAGAGTATATTAGGAAAAAGATGCTAAGGATTAAGCTGCCAGGTAACAGGAAAAGAGGAAGGCCTAAGATAAGGTTTATGGATTTGGTGAGAGAGGACATGCAGGTGGCTGGTGTGACAGAGCAAGATGCAGAGGACAGGAAGAAATGGAAGCAGTTGATCTGCTGTGCTGACCCCTGATGGTAGCAGCTGAAAGAAGAAGAAGAAGATAGCTGTTAATCTCCTTTAACAAAAAAGATTCAGTAAATTCTTTCAGTAGCCTGGTGGTAGTCAAGATCCTTCTTTTACCAATAGAGGTAGAATATTTGCTATCAAAATACAATTAAAGTCACCAGCTAATATGATATTACCTTTAGAAAAATGTGCAATGTGTTCTATATGTTGCTGTGCTGAATTAAATCCAAAGCCAGGAATCCAGTATATATTGAATAAAGTGAATATTGTGTTGTTAAACTCTATAATAACTGAAGCTACCATACCTTTGTTATCTTGGTATGTTTCCATTATTTTAGGCATAGGTAGTTTATTATTCCATAGTATTGCAATACCTCTTTTTTGAGAATGCTCAGAGCTAACCAGAATAGAAAAAAATTTAGAGTCTAATTTAGAAATATCATATCAAATGAGTTTCTTGAAGAAATATTAATTGCGAGTTTTGTAATTTGAGATATTTATTTAAAGATCTTCTCTTATTAAGATTGTTTAGACCATTAATGTTAAGTAAACTACAATGTAAAGAAGTCATGACATTATTTGTTTATCTAATAATGCATGTTAACTGTGGCTTTTATTATTTTTTTCTCTATATGAAGATAATGGGTAGATGTAAGGAGTACAACTGTTTATTATACATGAAGTATAAAGAAGTATAACAAGAGATATGTTTAAATAGCTTTCAGCTATGCAAATTTTAGTGAACATCAAAAACACTGTTGTCAAAGAATTGTAACAGAATCTATTAACAAAAAAACCCCACCCAAAACCCTTCTGGAGTTATAAACTCCTAATTTGAGTGACATCAATCACTCAAATTAATATTTTAACTACTAGCAAGTTTCAATCAGAGACTGCCTAATTATAAGCTGATTCATAATTAAAAGTATAGCTTTTAAGTGAAATTACATCTTCTATGTACAGAAATAAACTTATCTTAGATTAAATATTTATAAAACTATTAACTTGTTAACTAGTATTAAATTATAATAGTTAATAACATAGGACATTACTATATAGATGTTTAGTTTCTTCAAAACTATATATTAGCATAAACCGGATATTATAGATAAATTTGAATTAAAATAATAAGTTCAAGAATTCTTTTTTATTAATTATATGTTTGTATATGAAACATAACTATTAAAGTCTGTCTTGCCAGAAATGTATTTGTAAGCAGCTGAAGAATGTAATGTATTTGTAATAATAAGTATGAACACAAGTATGTATTAATTAATTCTTTGCTCCAATAGTCAAACTGTTTTCAACAATATATGTTAATATAAAGCTATTTGCTCTCATAAGTAGTTGGAAACTAACTATGATATACTAGGAGCAGTTAAATCACATTTGTATACTATCATTAATATCCATAAATTAGAAACAAAATCATAAACACGACAATGATAACCATAAGAATAAGTCTTCGTAGACACTAAAATAATCAGCAACATTTTGGGACATCAATCTTCAAATAACTATAGTTCTAGATAGAATGTCTGCATGAGTAAGATTGTAAAAGATACATTTCTAAATGTATCTAATATAAGTTCCAGTTGCCTGACTTGTTTTTGCTGCCCTAATAATTCCATTCAACTATTGTAACCAAATTCCACTATACTAGTTTACTTATTGTGTTCATTTACCATTAAATTTAACCTTTTCCTTTTCTTCTCCTTCTTTCTCATAAATCTATATTTCTTAAGAACCACAATATATTGTTGGTGATATTGAAATAAACAAAAATAAAGCATTGCTCCTTTTAACAAGAAAGTACTCAAAACAGTGCTTAAATTGCAACAGTAAATATATTTAGATATGATAAGGTTGCTATTCTTTAGCTAAAAAAATTTAATCAAAAAGCATATAATTTATAAGAGCACTTTCTATAATATACTAAGCTCATATGTCAGTGATCATTGAGATAAAATAGTATGAAGTTAAAGACTGCATTAGGGATATAGGTCAGAATATATAGTTACTTTGTAATGTGACTATAGACTAACTTATAGAACAGTTGACCTGGAAAACATATAAAGAAGATACTGAAAAAATATAAATATAAAACCCTAATACTACTAACATTTAGTGTCAACAGAATACTGTAAATGAAATATAATATTTCTTTCTCCAGCATAGCACAACTATTTTTTCTGTATAATATGACTATATAAAAACATGCATATAACTGAATAGAATGGGATCCACTTTTCAGCATATTAATAAGTAATACCTAAAAGTTAAAAGAACAATGGGAATCAGGCAGTACATCTTTTTTCTTTCATAGCACAGTTACCAGCATGAGTGTGACCTAGTCCATGCTTTGTCTGGTTTACTTTAAAGGTTACTAATAATAATAAAGCTATTTATCAACTTCAAACATATTTTGATAAAAGAAAACAACAAAAATTGACTTTTGATATTTCTTATAGTCAATTATTTCTTCTTGCTGCTCCGATAGCTCATTCCGCTCCCATGACAGATAAATGAAGAAATGCATAAGAACCGTAACTTCCATAACTTTGTCAAGCTGTTGCTGATGACACACGGCAATGAGAAGACCCCTAGATATGGAAGAAACAGGTCACCGAGCCGCTGCCCTTAAAAAAAGGTTCTAGGAGTTCCAGCGGGAAACAGTAAGCTGTTTTCACAATAATTAAAGATTTAGAGTGCCTTGCGACATGCACAAGACAACCCAAACACACACAGAGCTTTAACAAGAATTTTAAGTGAAAATATTACTCAAGCCTGACTCACTACCAAGCCGCCAACCAAAAAATAAAATGAAAGATGTGTACCATCAAAACAAGACACAAACTGGTGGCATCAACACACAGTTTCCTTATAGAAAACCCATAATTAAAAGAAAAATCATATAACTAATACCAAGACCATTCCATACAGACACTAACAAAAAGAAAACAAATAACAAGAGCAGAACATATTTAATAACTGAAGCACTATATTGCCCACCAAACCACCATGAACTCCTCACTGCCACACAAAGCCATGAGACAAAAAAGCAGTGCAACAAACCAAAAGAACAGTGCAAGCAGACCGGAACAAAAACAAACTTTAAATCACTATGAATGAAATCTATTTATCCCCAAAACTATAACAAGTACATTAAGTAGATAACTAATTCAATAAATATGTTTATAGTGACTAAAAGTTTTATATTATTTAAGCATTAATGCCAAAGTTAACAGTAGAATAAGCAACAAAGGACAACAAACTTTCAGTAGCTAGACAATATATTCTCAAACCTTGCTCTTGTAGGGAATGATTTATAACTTATATTCAGAAATGTATAAAGAAAGAATAAAGTATTATTAATAAGTGTGTGAAATAGAGCATGGTGTTAACAACAAAAGGAATAAATAATGTAGACTAATTAATAACTAACACAAACCAGAAACTTTAAGAAAAAGTAACATCAACACTCACCTGTTGAATCATTTTCATCTCACTAGACGTCTGGGTCATAAAAAAGAATTATGTATGTGTGAAAAACAAAGATAATATATTCCAACTCAAGTCATTTTTTGAGTTTCTTGTGTTTAAGTGTTTTTCAGGATCCATTTTCTGCAAATCCTTTAACATTAGACGTAGTCCAATCCATTTAATCTATTTCTCCAGTATTTTATTTGTTTTGATAAATCTAATAGCTGTATCTTATTCTTCAAATATTTTTGGGCCATCCTGAAGGAAGATTTTCAGCCTTGCTGGAAAAAGCAAATGTGTTTTTATTTGTGCTTTTTTAAGTTCTTTGAGCAGTGGCAAACATAGTTTCCTTTTGGCAATTACAGAAGAAGAATAGTCATTATCAAAGCGTATGATGTTATCTTTGAATTTAATCGGTGAATTGGACCATGCTGACTTTAATACAATTTCTTTATCATGTGAAGATAAAAATTTGACTATTACAGATTTTGTAGAATTACTTTTACTATTTTTAGATGGAACCAAGAATCTGTGAACCCTTTCAATACCAAAGGAAAGGTCTTCAGGAAGTTGCAAAAATCTCAGGTAACCATGAGGTTAAACATTTTCCATGTTATTTTCTTCAATGTTATCTGGTAGCCCAAAGATCCTGATGTTGTTTCTTCGTGATCTGCTCTTTAGATCAATTTTTGTTTGAAGAAAGGAGTTTTGTTTTAAAAGAAATTCTAAATTGTGTTCATTTTCTTGAATTCTACAGTCCATGTCATTTACCTGTAATTTGTTCTTTCTGCTGTTTGAGATCTTGATGTAAAGTCTCCATTTGTTGTGAACATTTTTCTTTAAAGTTATCTAGCTTCAGGTCCATTTTGTCTATTTTTGTTGATAGTTCTTGGATGGTGGATAGCAATGATTGGAGCTCCTTTTTTAATGTTGTATCCTGGTGAGGAGATTTTGTAAAGTTCATACTGAATTTTGGTGCCAGACGTTTATCTCTTATGTTTTGACAGGAAAAAAATAAAAAAAAAATATTAAGATACTATCTAAATAGACTATTAGATGAATCCAAATATATAAAAAATTTTGTTATTTAGATAGCTATAATCAAAATTTCTTGTCATAAAAGTTTTGATAAGGCAGAGCTGAGAGAAAGTGCTGCTACTCAAGGCTCAACCTGGCCACGCCCTCCCCCCATTTATCATTCTTATGTATTGTGTACTTGCAGCTTTTGTTATACTTTATCATTATATAATTTTATTTGTGTCATTTTAGTCATAAATTTTTTCAACTCTGGTTATTTTTCTTAGCCTGATAGTTGCATTTGACTAAAATTCATTGTCTCCTGTTTGTAGCTTTGCTAGGAACTTTTATTATTATTATTATTATTATTATTAATTTAATTTTTTGTTAGATTGAAGTCAGATTATTTAAAGGATTACCCTCTAGTTCCATTCCATGCCTGTAATCTATACATCACTCACTAATAGTATTAACTGTTATGCTAGATATTTTAAACCTAAGCTCTCTGTTGACAAACTCCCTTTTAATCTATCTTGTGGATAATTCTTGGCTGTGTAGTCACTTCCACTTTACTAAGTTTTTTTTTAATGTTGCTATTTTTTTTACTCTGCTACTTTTTTAGTTATTTTTGTCTTGAGCAGATATCCATGTACTTGCCTATGTACTTAAAAAGAGCACTTAGAAGGGTTCACATCAGCTGGGTTCAAGTCCTAGAGGAAGCACTTAACTCTTTCTTAGCTGTTATATGTATATATTGTTTCACAGAACCTGCTGTTTCAATAATTGAACAGTTAGTGCTGAGGAGTAAAGCTAGACTCTGCCGGCTGATGTCATCCTGAAGCCCTGTGTTTGAATCCCTAGGCCTTTATTTGCCTACTATATTAATGACCAAGTCAGTTAACTAGATGCTGCTCCATGAACTCCTCTGAAAATGGGCATCAGCCTACCTGAACAACCTGTTTAACAAAATATATGAATAAATGATACTATAAAATACTACAATGTGTTTTGTTCACTACTAACTTGCTTAACTTTAACCTTGCATTTTGTATGTATTAAACAGTCTGAGCACAAGGTAGTCTGTGCAACATTAAGCTTTACCTTGCACTTTTGGATGAATTTATCTCTTCTCTGCTGTTGCCCATGCTGTTTAATAGCTTGATTAACGGAGAAGATAGGTCTGAGCAGTTAATCAAAGTACTTGGTCAAACCTAGCATCAGGACTTTATGAAAAGAAATGTTCACTTATAGGTATTAAATTGCTACTATAGATATTTTCAGAACTGTATAACAAACCAGCTTGGTATTTACCGGTAAAGTCATTGGCAGCCCCAATTTGCTGATGCTGATCTAGATGTTCTTGTTGTAGCCTTTAATAAGGCTATGATGATAGCAATGAACCATTATTTTACTGTATTTTTGGCTCATTGCAGCTGACTGTGAGCTGCCACCAACTTCTCTCCTCATTTACTGCTGTAGCCTTACCTAGGCTCTACCTGGTACACAACTAAGGAAGGTGAGGTGATTGAGGACTCTGGTGCAGCACCAAACTGTTGTTGGGGAGTGTTTTGTTATTCCCTAACTTTATCTGATTCCACCATGCTCACTCACTGAATGTCTGGCGGTCAAAGTGTAAAGGGGATGTGTGTTGGTATGTCATCTTGTCTCTACAGTGACTCAGCCAATGCTCCCCTACCTGTTTCCCCTTAAGGACAGTTCTCCCCTGTGTGTTCCCAGTCTCCACCAGGGATCAACCGTGAGGTATGTGCAAGTGCACACCCTTTTCCCAGGATGCACATGCCTATCCTTCCCTGTCAGTGCCTCTGATGCCCAAGCTCTAATTAAACCTGAGTCACCTAAGCCACAGTCAGGGCTTTATTCCATTAAGCCATATTGATGGCTGGCAGCACTGGACCAAGTTGCTGCAGAATGTACATGCTCAGTGCTATTGTGACTTATGACCACTGGAATGAGCAAGTACTTTGTAGGTAAGTGAGCAGGCTAGAATGCAGATGTCAGATATCTTGCCTGTACAAGGATTCATTTAGCTTTGATACCAGTTATATGGTAGATGATCTTGTGTAAGAATGAAATATTGTAGTGCAGTGAGATCTCAGTCATGTCAAATCATCCATCTGAGCTCTTTTTGATGTTTGACTGCATGTACAACCCAGTCTGTCTGATTGTCTGAAAGTTTTTTCATGCTCACAAATGCAAGTCTGCCATTGCTTACAGCCATGCAGCTAACCTAATGTAGAAAATCTGCCAAGTATGTCTTAGAATATAACACTACAAATAGGACAATTTAGTAAGCAAGGTAAGGATGCATAACTGTTACTTCATATGCCATTACCAAAAGGGAATATGTGGTTTGGAATATAAAGATAAGTAACTATTATAGCTTATACCATTACCAAATGAGGAAGTATAGCTTGGAGTATAAAGGCACACAACTGCTTTTCTTCTTTTCTTTCATTTTCTTTTTTTCCTTCTTCACAGATGGAAAGAGTGGCATCCAGGATTTCCTCTAAGCATCGACGCACACTCTCACAGCGAGCTTCCACGTGACATCCAGTTTGACAGCGAGAAGGGTGTTGACTTCGTTCTAAATTACACAAAAGCGTAAGTGCATATTTTGTTGTATAATATTTGATGAAATTTTGCATTTTGAATTATATTTAACAAGAACGCTGAACATAACACACCGGACCTAACAGTCAAAAGTAGCTAGTAAATCAACAGGGGTATTTATAAATATATGGTCCAGATCAGAGGCAGTGTTTCATTATGTCATCTGTCTGAGTATAAAATGGCATTTCATCTGCCTTTGGGTGAACCCTTTATCAGTTCTTTAATGATATGGTTAAATGTTTAATTATAATGTTTGTAAATGCTAGTGACAAATGTATGATAGGAAATCTTCATTTCATAAAGCAGGAATTAGGCTGGCAGAGTGAATACCCATATGGTGATTTGCCAAGATGCAAAACAGTACATAAGGACGATACTTTCACTGCAGCTACAGTGTCCAAGGTTCAGGTAGAGATTCTGCACTGTACAGAAACTGCTGTGGATTGGGGGTGGGAATGCATTTTAATAGTGTTTAATAGTGTTTGATGCTGCCTTGCTTATCTTGGGTGGTGGCTATGTCTTCCTGCCCAGTTATCTTCTGGTAGAGACCATGGTAACCTGATTGTGCAGAAAACCACTAGCAAGAACAGAAAACTGCATTCAAGTTAGGGAAAGGGTGTGTTGTAACATGTACCCATGGATTGTTACTGTCAACTCTGCTAATACTATATGATGTCTGGCCTCTTAGCAGGTACCAGTAATGATGCCACACTGGGAGTAACTCAGTTTCTCTGTTGCATTAAATGGTATAAATCACTGCCCCTGGGTTCTCCCTTTGTGGGTGGCCCCACTGCATGGGCAAGTCAGACTTATGGGTCAGGAGGAAGATGTAATCAGAGGGCAAAGTTGATGGTAGGGGGTATTGCTCAGGAAAAAATACTTACAGTAAAAAGAAAATGATGAAGTATGAAAAAAGATAAAAGTGCAAGGGGAAAATAAAATATGAAAGGGTATAAACTGTAATAGGTTAGCAGAAAATATGGATCACTTTGAAGATGGGAAATGGCGGTGTAGTCTGTGCTAGAGTTTAATACTCACTTTCATTAAAGTGAAAATAGGAACTGGGCAAGAATAGGACAGACAGGCAGCTATGTTTAAAAATAGGCTAAATGTAATGTCTTAGAAATCATTCATGAAGGAACACTCTTTTTAACCATTTTTTATCATTGTTGCCTGGCACATTTGTTACTATTCAGGTGAGACTGTAATCATCACTGGCATACCAAAATTTAGAAGCCTAGCTGATATCTCATACATAAAGTGGAGCAATTTGTTTGTCTGTCAGTTGCAGCTTTGTTATAAGTCATCAACAGCTACTTAGAATCCATAGTACTACATTCCAATGAACTCTTAATACTTTTTCCATGTCTGCATCAAGCCAGTTTACTGGAACAGGCAACACTTCATATTCAGACAAACTTTAGTTTTGGGTGGGGATATATATATATATATATATATATATATATATATATATATATATATATATATATATATATATATATATATATATATATATATATATTGCCTGGAAATGTATACATAGGTATTTTTATACTCCAAGTAGACACAAAGAATTTTTCCTCAGGTGGACAGAAAATGTTGTAGGTGTGATGGGCAAGAAACAGGTAGATGGGAATATATTTTTTGGAGGTGTGATGACCTGGCAGACCTTTGGGATTCCCTGCGGACCGCTCTGTAGGAGATGCTGGGTGAGCGAATTGGATTGACTGGGGAGATGATTTTTTTGAGTTATGCTACAGAATTGGAATTGCCTACACATAGTAAAGCCTTGCTGAGTCTAATTATGGTGGCTGACAAAAAAGCAATTACTAGAAAATGGAAATCAAAGTCTAGACCAACTTTACTAGAAAGAATGAATATAGGAACAGAGATAAAACAACTGGAACTTGAATCTTTAGAAAAGGGAAGGAGCAAATTACATAGAAAAAATGGGAATTGAGGGAACAGTATATGCAGGGCAGGATTTGAATGAGTTGTATAATGCTTAACTGACAATGACGAAAATGTTTATAAGTAACTATAATGTTTACAACTACAGTTGTTTCAGTGGTGTCTGTGATGTAAGCTGTTTGCAACTAAAGTGATATTTTGTATGTTTTTCATTTATATAAATGTAAGATTATAGGTTCATAGGTTCATAGGTAGGTACTAGGCTATCTGCCCGAAGGCATTTATAAGCCTAGCCAGAATGTGTTGGCTTTCGCCGCCCCCTTAGATTAGTTCCCTGTGCCTCTGTCCAGCAGAGCCATTGAAGTGATCCTTAGGGTAAACTTTCTGCTCCCCATCCACTTGTCAAGGTTTCTCTTGAAGAGGGTTAGCGAGGAGCTCTGCCTAATGTAGATTGGAATCTTGTTCCAGAGCATGGGAAGTCTCTGGGACAGGAATCTATCCCTCCAGCACATCCTATTTATTGTTGTGGTGAGGTTTAGATTTCTGGAGCATGTGGCTCAAGGGGATATGTTTTTTTTTTTTAGGTGGAGCATGTCCATCACTTCTGGGTTGGACATGGCCTTGTATGTCAGGCAGAGATCACCTCTGAGTAGGTGGTATGCAACCAAGTACAGCTGGAGTTTCTTCAGTTGAGCTGCATAGGGTATCTGCTTGAGGCCAGTGAAATTCTTGTTGAGGTACTTCTGTAGTCTTTCCAGTTGTTTCAGGTGTTTTGTAAGGTATATCCCAAATAGGGCATTGTACTCTATGATGGGTCTGATGAGTGATGCATAGAGGGGCCCAATGACCTCTTTCGATCTGGATGCAAACCATTTTGTGATTACGTGGGCCACATAGAAGGATTTTCTAACCACTTTGGCAATGTGATTATCAAAGGAGAGGTTACTATCTACTTGGATCCCCAGATCCCTTATTATGTCTTCCGTATTTAGGGGGATACCACCTATGTGGTAGTTTGTGGGTACTTTGTTTTTTCCAAAGGGGATGACTATGCACTTTTTGGAATTTAGCTTGAGGCCATGGTTTTGACACCAGGTATCTGTCTCAGTGAAACCCTTTTGGAGGATGTCTGTGTCAGCCGGAGAGTCAATTATAGCCCCTAGTTTGCAGTCATCTGTGAACTTTGTCAGCCATAGTCCTCCTGTGCTTGCCTGTACCTCTGAGAAGTATATGCCGAACAGGAGGGGTCCTTGGACTGAACCCTGGGGAATGCCACTTGTAACCGGTTTAGAGTCAGACCTAGCTCCCACAACTCTTACCATGTGGGCTCTGTCCATGAGCTAGTTGGCAACCCATCTTGTGATGTAGGGGTTTATGTTCAGGCTGGTGAGCTTGTCTAGAATACCTGAGTGGGGAATGGTGTCAAAGGCCTTTGCGAGGTCTAGGTAAACTGTGTGGACCACCTTTCCCTCGTCTATAGCCTTGGTAACTGTCTCAAAGAAGTCCACCAGGTTTAGGAGGCATGATCTGCCCTTAACAAAGCCGAACTGTGTAGGGTCCAGTGTTTGGAGGTTTCCAGTGTCTCTGTTAATGAGATCCATGATGATGTGCTCCATAGCTTTGCAGACCAAGCTAGTCAGGCTTATATGGCAATAGTTCCTGGGGTCCATTGTGGCTCCACCTTTGTGGAGTGGAATAACCTTTGCTGTGCGCCACTCTGTGGGCACATAGCCTGTGGAGAGGCTGAGTTTAAACAGTGTTTAGGTGAAGGGTTAGTTCATCTTTGAGCTCATGTAGGACGCAGCCTGGGACACCGTCCAGTCCAATCGATGCTGTGTTTTTGGCTTTGGAGAGAGCTGTTTTAACCTGAGTGTCTGTGATTTCAGGGTCACTACATACTTCTGGTATAGTTATGGGCCCTTTTGGGGATGAGAGGGGGGTGATGTTTGCACTGAACCTGTCTTCCAGGATGTTGGCTATATCAGTCATTTCAGTGTATTTTGTGCCATTCTGCACTAACTCCGAGCAGATCTTGGAATTGCCACTTAAATTCTTGACATAGCTAAAGAATGCCTTATGGTTATCTTTGGAGTACATGGCAATTTTTCTTTCGAAGCTAGCCTTGGATGATTTTATGAGGGATCGTAGTTTCTTGCTGATGCTGATCAGGGATGTCTTCCCTTCTTGGGATTTTACTCTTTTCTGTACTAGATTCCTCCTTCCATTGTATTTTTGTACTCCTTTGTCATATATGGATATTTAATAAAGATGTTGGAAAAAAAACAAAAACAAAAAGCAAACCTTATGTTTGGGTGTCTACCAAAGTATTGAGCAAGATCTGAAGGTCAAGAACATTAAACCCAATTGCCTAAAGTCCATTAGAAATCTTGTCAGCATCATAATTGTACAATAATGTCATATTATTAAGGATTTTTTGCAACTGATGAAAACTGCCACATGCCAAGCAGCTCAAATAAAGTCAGTAAACTGCTTAAAAATTGTACAATACTCCATTACTTTTAAGAGAGTTGATGGCTTATGCATGGCATACATCTCCCTATTGAAATGTTGGCACTAGAAATGCCAAGTGCTGAAATGCAGGAGAAAAAAAATATTGAAACTGCTGGAGAAGAGAGACTCTCCAGCAGCCCTCTTCTCTTTTATACTTCTTTTCTCTTCTGATTTGGACTTAGTATATGGAAGTCTGTTTTTTCAGCTATTCAGTCTCCTTGTTTTGGGACTCACTCTAATGGGTCCTGACATTTCAAATGATTACCATGGCTTACACATTTATTACATATGTTATAGAGATACATGGGAGTGCAAATACATTTTCAGAGAGAGAGAGAGTAGTATATATAAACATGACCGATACAGCTAGCACATAAGCTTTGCAGTCTACAAAGGACAAGCAATGAGATAGTAGCACACACGTACTACAAATTAAACTTGCATCAGCGAAAGCAAGATATTGTAGGCAATCTGTAAGCTGCTACTTAGTTAATGAGTGTACCTGGTACACAGTTTAAATTTAAAGTGATAAATGCTTTGTTACACTACAGTAGCAGCTCCACTATATTGGTAGATTTTTTTTTCAGAGCTGTTATAAACAAAGTAGCTTCTTTCAGAGCTAGCCAACATATACTGGATAGTGAGAGTCTTCGCATTTACTTGTCCAGTAGAAGAATAGACATTTTCGGTCCATGTTGCACCATGCTAGAGTATCAGCCACAGCTGGAAACCTGGGATGGCACATGAATTTATAAGCACATATTACTGAGCAAGGGACAACTGTTAGC
Organism: Protopterus annectens; assembly: GCF_019279795.1. Lineage (NCBI taxonomy): Eukaryota > Metazoa > Chordata > Ceratodontiformes > Protopteridae > Protopterus > Protopterus annectens. Next base: position 613,750,243 of record NC_056748.1, read on the forward strand.
TAAACTCTAGCTATCAAAGGCTACAAAAAGCTAAGCAGGAATATGTTCTACAGCGATGTCCTGAAGCAAATCTATCTTTGCTGTTGTGCACCAGATCAAGCTTATAGACTAGTGGACATTTCAGGTTACTTAGAAAATATGCAGAAAATAGAAGTGAATGGATAAAGTACAAATGTTTGGTAGACAACTGAGCACTATAGTAGAAAAATGATTGAGTTGTCTATAACCTATCCAGATTATTTGATGCAGCATTATGCTTGAATTTATCAAAGCACAATTTGTTATCCTCATTGAGGTGGCCAAGCAGTTGTGCTGAGATAACTTTCTCAGATGGTGATCTTTTTAAATAGTTAAGGTATGTCAGGCATTTGAATCAAGTAGATAATGGAATAGTCTTTGGATAGTATAACAAAACTGGAAAGACGATAATTTTGGCACTTGCCTGAGAATGACTTGGTTCTGGTTTTAACAGAGTCACTCTGAAGTCTCATAGTTTTAAGTCATAACTGTAGTAAAATAAATCTGTACCGCAATTTCACCGGTTGCTGTAATTATTTTATGTTCAAGAAGGATTTTGTAGATTCATTGCAGTACTGGATAAGATTGTTTCATCACATTGACAGACCATGTCATTCACAAAGGTAATAAAAAAAATCAGTCTTGGTACTGTATCTTACAAGATGGCACCATACTTTATGTCAAATCAAACTGATGTAATTCTTTCAGATAGCTTTGAAATATTTAATAGCACCAAGAGAAGAGCCATAACAGCTTAATGTCATGTATGTTCAGCAGTATTAAGTTTTTTTGAAGACGTTTAGGAAGCCTGATCCAACAATTCCACTATGATCTAGATGATCAGAAATGCACTCCTCACCATCCAGTAGGGCAATAACAGTGCCATGGTTAGGTCTAAAACCATTCTGTACATTTGAGATAAGGTTGTATTTCTCTAGATGTTGAAATAGCTGTGAATTGTTACATTTATCTACATTTTTAATAAGAGAGATGAGAGAGTTATGGGACAGTAATAGTTGGCTATAACTATAATTACTCCTTCAAGTGAGGGTGCAATATCCTTTTTCAGATAACAGGAACAAAGTTCTACTTCAAATTGTGGTGAGAAATAGGATTTGCTGAAATCTTTAAAGGATTCAGTAGATATGTTGTTAAGTGAATCTGGCAAAGGTTTTAACTTACAGAGAAATGTGTAAACTAAACCTGATGAGAGTGTTTGTAAGGTGAAGGCAGGATAGTCACACTGCAGAAATGTATAAGTGTCAGTGATTTGAGTAGCTGCCAGGGTCTTCTGTAATGTCATGAAAAATGCTATACATTTTATACCACCTCAGTGCTATCAAATGGGAAAACAGAAGAGTTCTCTTTATGATTATGGACCATGATTATGGACCAGTTTTACATTATACAAGAATATCTTTAGACTTTTAAGAGAATATGCAATGCTGCCAAAGAGAGAAGTTTTATTTCCATAGTGATTAGTGGTTTTCACTTGGATACAAGTTTCATAATGGTATTAGCTTTTAGTCTGGAATATCTTTTGAAAGACCAGATATTATCTCTGTGAGACATCATGGCATTGATGTGAAGCCTGAACCAGGGTATGCTTTTAAGCCTAATACAATTTTTGAGTTGGGGTTCATTCTGTTTAAGTGACACAAAACTAAAATAATGAGGATCATCAAGTGGCAGCTGGTGTTGCAACGGGATATAATGTCATCCATATTGGATTGCTAGAATTGTAGTGATTGATTAGACAGCGGGGGAAGCAGTCATTTTTAAAAATTCTGGTGGGAGGTTTTCTATAACTGTAGGTCCCTGACTTGACTTTCAAGAAAAATTTGTGGAAAGAAAGGAAGTATAAGCTTGGCTTCTCAATAAAATACTTTTTTTTTTGGCCAGTGAGGGTGGCTTTCATTATGTCATTTTGTGGTGTGGAAAACTTGCTGAAATCATTGGTGTTACAAGATTTATTTATTTAACATTTGTTTACTGGGAAAGTCTGACTGGGACAGAGCCCATTTTAAGTGGAGGGCCATGGTGAAATGCTCCAGATGTATGTCTTTGGAATGTGGGAGAAAACTGGAGCACCCAGAGGAAACCCAAGAAAATGCAGGGAGGGCTTGCAGACTCCACACAGAAGGCATGCCAGCCGAGAATCGAACTGGAGAACCTCTTGCTGTGAGGTGACAATGATAACCACTGGACCTCTGTGTTGTCATGACATAACTGACATATGTGGCCCCTGTCAGCCTTAAGTTTCTTAATTTTTAGGTAATCTAGACAAGTCATAATGCACAAAAACTGTTTATTTATTTATTTAATGACAGTTGATTTATTTGACTTTCATATCAAAAGAGTTTGAATTTATTAGTCATGGTTAGGAGGAGCTGATTGAAATAGAATGCAGCTTCATCTGGTGGAATGGAGTGTAAAAGAGAAAAGTTGACACTTGATAATTTTTCATCGAGGGAGATGACGTTGCATTTGTGGACACTGTGAGAGTAGAGAAAGTTTTGTATTTCTTTAATTAAGTAAGCTTAAATATGGCCAAGACCAGAAGGTGATCAGTAATGCATTCAGCTGAAGAGATTAATATCCAATAGAAGTAGCATTCCCTGCACTGTGTTTATCTGTTCTAGTAGTTTCTATGATGAAGTGGGAGATACTAACAAGTTTTAAAGAGGGATGTGTAGGGGCCCAATAAGTTAATAGCTCACTGATGTTAAAATCTCTTAGGATTATGACTTCTGAGTTGAAGTTCTAGATTAGCTAGTGGAATACTTTTCTAGGCTACAGTTAAAGACAGTTTCATTTTTTAAAGTATCTCAGAACTTGATAAGACCCTTGGGACCTGGTTAGACTCTCAGCTCACTTTTTATGCACATACTGACAAAATCAAAGTTAACCTGCTGTCCTTATTGGGTGTCTGTGCCAGAGTGCTGTAGTATTTTCATACCTGACAACAGAAACACAGAATTCACTGGATAAGTGGGTAGAGGTACCTACAGTGCAATACTCCTTGCTTGTGATAGCCATATCAAAAATAATATGGGTGGTATTCATAGCACTAGTCTTTTCAGATGCATAACAAGAATCTGCAAATCGTACTGCTGTTTATAAAATTCATGCAAAAAAGTGGCACTAATTTAAGAACTTCTGAGCCTTGTGAAAAAACACCCACTGCAGTTTCACACATCTGAAATAGCATCATCTCTTAAGAAATGAATGTAGTTATGTGTGGAAAAGTCTGTATGTATGTATGCATGCATGTAAAATCATGAATGCTATCATTTATTTTAGGCAGAAGGCTGTGAGTGTGAGCCAGCATAGACCTTTTGAGAATTTCCATGAGATACTGCATACACTGTCAGCCCACAGCTTACCCAAACTGTTGTAAGATTTTTTTTATTTACTCTGTGTGTATCCTTATAGAGACATCATGTTATGGCTTTCTTGAGGTTGAAAAAGGGAAAAACAGAATGGCTGGAAATAGGGGAGAGATCAGACAAGGGAAACAGAAGAGGAACATTTATATAAGGATTATGCAGGTGGAGGTGGTTGAGGATGGGTACTATGTTTTTGTTGGGCTAGACTCCTATTTTTCCATTTTTTTAATAAGGGAAGTTGGAGAAGGAAGAACAGAGTACATAGGAGAGATGGTTAGGAAAGAGATAAATCCTTTTTTTCACAAAAATGTTGAATATAGGCAAAACAGACAGGAACAGTAAGGTTGGCTGACAGTGGGAGGAGGGGCAAGGCATACAGATTGCAGAAAGCTCCAGAATGATGGATACCACTGTAGAAAGCACCATAAAACAAATCATTACTGAATGTTATCTGATGAAGTCTGCTGGACAAAAACGTATTTGTAGTTTTTTGCATTAAAACAGATTAAAACTTGCTTTTTATACCAAAGGGTTTGTTTTATGGTGCTTTCAACAGTGGTGTCTGTCATTCTGGAGCTTTTTGGTGACTGTTCTGACACTACTTGCTTCATTTTACTGGTTATACAGATTGTAGAAAGGCACAAAGGGAAGATGAGGAAATTGGGGTGGCAGCCTCCACTCTTGTCTGGAGGACCACAAATATTGCCCCACCATGATATACCTGGGCTGGGTAACCCTGATGCTGTGGGGGTGGAGGCCTCCTGTTGCTTGATGGCCAGAAGTTAATGGGTCAGTAAGCCTTCTTCCTGGTGGATGAGAGACTGTTATGGGCACCATTTCTTCTCCACTGCCATCTCAGCAACAGCTGCTACCACATCCTGAAGCCTTGTGTCCTATTTTACCAGGCTGCCTCATACCATGGGGCCCTTCCTATATAGCTGTTCCCAGTTGGGCAGGGGGAGGGGTTAAGTGTTCTCTCTGGGTTCTGGCTGGGAATCCTGCAGCTGAGCTGACCCAGGTACCCCTGGACCAGAAGAAAATAGAATGTAAAAGGAAAAAAGAAAAAGAAAAAATAAATGAGTGAAAGAGAGTGAGAGAGAGAGAGAGAGAGACAGAGACAGACCTATGGAGAGAACAAATAGACTCTTAAGTTTTAAGTAGCAAATCCCTTTTGACAGAAAAATAAACATTTCATTCTTTACTCTGTAAGTGTCATTAAACAATGTTGCATATTTTGCAAGTACTTAAGCAATGAATGAATGAATTCTGGCAAGTGCCACTTGAGGTCATTGGTATTACTGCTTCTTGTGTAATAGGAATGAGTAACTACATTAAGTTCTGCAATGAAATGTCATAGTCTGCAAAGAAATACAGAGAAGTGCTGTTTTAGTGACAGATCTGCTTTAACTAGCAAAGCACTTATTTATACAGTGCATTCCTTTCATCCTTTCACTTTAGTAGCTTGCAATAATACAGTTATATAAAACTCAAGTCACTATGTGTGCTGATGACATGCTGATGATGTTATCACTATGACAGCATGACCAGTTGATACTTTGTTATGCAATGCTACCTTAATTTTAATGTTTTATATATGTGTATATATATATATATATATATATATATATATATATATATATATTTTTTTTTTTTTTCTTGACTATTTGTCTTATTTATGAGGTCATGAAACCAGCTGGGACATCTCTGTGCTGGTGCTGCTCATTTTTCAATTGATTTCTTTGGGGCTGTAGAGTTATGAAAAAAAAAACAGGAAGAAAAATGAATGGTTTACTCATTCTAAACTTATGTGCCTTCTGACTTAGCGCAATTCAATATTTCCTGTTTCTAACATCTTTAATAATAAAGCTTAAAGTATGTCAACATTCCCACTTCATCTTTCACTGCTCTGTATACAGTAATCCATTATTTTGCTCTTAGAAAATGCAACACGTTATTCTGTACATGTATAGGAAATAGTTATTTTGTAAAAATATGTTTGTAAAGTTGATAAGGTATCTGCCCTAGAAAACAATAATGTTCTGTATACCTTTGCTGTATGCAGGGAATGTTTTGCTTTAAATAAACTGCTAAGGGCATTACTGAACATCCCGGGGTTCATACATTTAGAGGCACCAAATGTTTGTGCTGGGAGGAGGAGAAGTGATCTGTTAATCTATCTATTGGGGAAAAATTTGCAACTATGGCAACCTCAACAGATAGTCAATTTCATGAGTGCCAGAGTCATGCAGATGTTGCTTTGCCTGCAGACACCTTTCAGGTATCCACTCTAAGCTGCAAAGAATTATTGCCATAAATGTGGATCTCTTAATATGTTTCTTTTTCACTGGCAGTTCTTTTATGGTATTGCAGTGTTATTTTCATATTATTTCTTCATGTCATTCATTGTGGACAAAAGCACTGCAGTTTACATTAATAGACAGCAAATCTGTATTTTGTGCTGGTTATGGTGCCTCTGTGTGTAGCCATTGCTGAAGCTAAGGAAACTTCCGGAAATCCAGAAATACGTTTTCATTAGCAATTTACATGATGGTGCAACATAATGATACCTTTTAAAATACATTTCTGCATAACAGCTTGAAGATTATCAATATTTAATGAATTAACTTTTATGAATATATGCCATGTTGGGACTAGATACTCTGTGGTGTAAATGTTGGATCTATGTTATTTGGTCACAGACCAGTGTTAATGTGAAACCCTGGCCCCAAGTAAGATAGGAAAAAAGGTGTTGATGGCAACAATTAATATACCAACAGCAGTACAATTAATAAAATAAAACAGTCACACTGAGCTGCGATGTATAACAAATACAGCAAACAAACATTCAGATATGAATGTGATATGGCAACAGTTCCGCTTGTTTTACAACCTGTATGATCGATTTCAGTTTTGCTGCCTTGGCTAACCTATAAAGAATTACTACTGCACTATATCTATATCTATCTATATATATATATATATATATATATATATATATATATATATATATATATATATATATATATATATATATATATATATATATATATATAATATATATATATATGTGTGTGTGTGTGTGTGTGTGTTTGTGCACATCAACGCATTAAAAATGTCTTCTATCGAATGGCAACTGATCAAATGTAACTTGCTAATCACCAGCCTACCAAAATGGAGGCAACAAAAGAATTATTTTTTTTTTATGGTGGGGCAAGCCCCTATACACCCCCTACCACAACCACTCCTAATTGTATATACAAACTCCGAGATTGCAGAACAGTAGGGAAGGGGCAAACTCCCTGCTCCTCACTGCACTATGATCTCACACAGAAACACTGTGGGCATGTCCGATCAACTGATTTTTGAACATCTATCCCAGAATTTCTCTGGGTTCAACAAGTTGCTGTTGATCTTTCTCTCTCTCTCTACGTGTGTGTGTGTGTGTGTGTGTGTGTGTGTGTGTGTGTGTGTGTGTGTGTCTATGCATAACCCAAAGAGATATATGTATGGATATTTACACACACACACACACACACACACACACACACACACACACACACACACATATATCTATGTATACAAACACACGTGTGTGTGTGTGTGTGTGTGTGTGTGTGTGTGTGTGTGTGTGTGTGCATATATATATATATATATATATATATATATATATATATATATATATATATATATATATATATATATATGGATCTATGTGAGATGATCAAGTTTTCAGAAACTCAAAATACATACAGACAAGACCATATGATCAAGTTTCCGAAAAAAACAACAACACAGAAATCTACTTTTTTATGTTTATGCAGGAGGACAAGCCTCCCTGTGCCCCCCCCACACCACCTCCAGATTATATATAACTCCGAGATAGCACGAAAGTGAAGAAAAGGGTAAATTTCTTGATTCTCGCTGTACTGGGATCTCCATTCAAAAGCTTTGAATTTTCAAAAACTCGATCATATGGTCTCGACCACATAAATTTCGAGTTTCTTATGTACACACACATACATATAGACACACACACATAGAAATACTAAGCAATGTATGTACATAGATGTCACTAAATAATAGTATATTATATAAGAAATACAGTACTTCATGTAGAAATGAAGACAGACAGTTCCCACAAATATTAATTTTCTTCAGGACTCCCTCTGCTTTAACATCTGCAGGTATGACTATTGCACCAGGTCGAGGAGATTTTTTGTCACTTTTTTCAGATCAGCTTGAGGTATGACCCTGGGTTTTAATGGATTGCATGGTCATGAAAAACAGGTTCAGAATGAGATGGACAAGTCTGAAGCAAGGAGTACTAGGGTTTGAACTACACTCACTAGGGTATGACATCACTTTGCCCAGCCCATATAGGGTTGCTACCAATTCAGTTGATCAAAGTGGAAAGGACAGGCCATGCCCACATCCACTGTAAAGTACAGAGCTTCTTTTGTGGCAGAAATAAATGCAGACATTTGTGGATTTTGATACGCTTCTTCTGTTCATATGCTTTTAAGGGTATTCACATACAAATAAATTGGAATCTGTAGCAGGAACAGTAAGGTCACAGAACAATTTCTTTATAAAAATCTGAAGAAATATGCTATTTTTCAATTTGTGACTCATGATGCAGCTTCTCTTTGGTAGGGACTGAGCTGTGTGAATACGGGTAAGTGTGACCATGAGAATTTTAGGGCTGAGCACAGACAGAGCTAGGAATACGTACACAGCAAACACAAGGATTAGCATGCTGCAGTTCAGCTGACGCGAGCATCGCACATATGAATGCAGCTACATCAATAAAATTGGTTAGACATGACTGCCTCAGTACTGTTCATAGATCTAAGCATGGCTTAGCTTCATTTCATAAGAACTTCTTAAATCCCACCACATTTACTCCAGTGTTTTACAGTCTGTCAGTTTAAATGCTGCTTGACTCTGTGTTCACTCTACAATTGATGGAGAGCACAGGTTACTTAGAAGGGTTAGAAATCACAATATTGCCATTATATTAATGAAAAAAATGAAGTTATCTAGAGGAGTATCCTCTGATTTACTGGTAAGACAGGAAATATTGCAATACTTGCCTGCATGTACCTAAAAGACTTTGGAGTGTGACGGGTGCCATTTTAAGTGCTGTCTAAATCTTTTAAGTAGTTTACTGTAGACTGTGGCAATGGCAGATTTACTGGGGCAGCTAGGGGAGCTGAAGCTCCCCCATTAATATCAGCTTCTGAAGTGGATGATTTTTGGCAGTTTTTTGTTTTATTATTTACATTTCCCCTTTAACCAAAAAGTTAACAGATTTCATTCAGCTTGGAAATGTGTGATCCCAAAAACACAACTGGATAGTTCAGACTGGTTCCTTGTCAGCTGATCTTGACAGTCCAGTTGCATTCAGGAGCCACTCCTCCAATTCTAGTTTGGAAGTAACAGACTGCACTGTAAAATCTGTGGCAGTGTAGTTCATTTGAGTTCAAACTGCTTTTATGGCTGGCCCTGCTGCTGTTGAAAGAGGAGAGGTGAACTTCTTCTTTCGGCTTTTCCTGGTTTGGGGTCGCCACAGCAGATCACTGTTCCTCTATTGATTGGTATTAGATTTTTATGGTGTCGAGTTGCCAACCCAGCACCCAACCTTCACAAAAGGCACACACACAAGTGCAACTACCTGCATGGCTTTAAAGTTCACTCAACCGCAGGGAGGACATGCAAACTCCGCACAGAAGGAGCTCCAGATGAGAATCAAACTGGAGAACCTCTTGCTGGAGGCAACAGTGCTAAAGTAAGAAATTTCATTTAAAAGAGACAATCCCATCTTTTTAATATCAGTCTGAATTATTACTTTGTATAGACAGTCACATTGTTCTCTTTAACTGCATTGCTGATCATCAGTCCTCTCTACTCACTATCTACGTACTCTAGGTTGAAACCTATAGCTGTTTTAATTGTGTTCCCCAAAATCCTTGCTTCAAACACACATACCTAAATGTAGCAAGCCTTGAAATAATATTTAACAATATGCATTCTTTAAAGCATAAGATGCCAATTCATTGATTCTTTTTTATACAAGTTGTCTTTGTATAGAAAACAATCTCAACTGGTATTCCATGTAGTACTAATGTTATTTCAGGATTGCTGCATTGGCATTACCGGAATTATACTCTGCACATACACTGTGATTTTAGGACTTGTCATAGTCACAAAATGCCACTTCATGTGATTCTATAGATATTTGTGTGTGCTCGCAGTGTGTGTGTGTGTGTGTGTGTGTGTGTGTGTGTGATCCATCGTCATATGCAGCACCTGTTCACAAGAACTGAGAGGGAAAGTTGAAAGAAGGAAAACTTAGTCAAATTCCTACTTCACAGTTCAAGAAAAAAAACGAGAAAAATAATTTATTTTCCAATAATGTGTTTTGTGCAAAGCAGATAATCAATGTGAGGGGGTAAGGATACTAAACATTACAGTCTTACATTTCTCCATTGACCAGAGTGTGAAAGAATGCCACATTTGTGTTTCCGGTTTTAAATGCGTTAGAGGTCCTTAGATTGTGCTGTAGTTCTGCTTTTTTTTAACTTTACTAGTAGAAGTCCTTTGTTTTGTAATTGTGGTTATAAAACAAAGAGCTTTTACTGCAATTATGCAAAACGATGACATAACAGATGATTTGCCACATTGCTACAGTTGTAAATCTAAGGAAAGAACCATGACATTCTTTCAAGCAGGAGGTAAATAGAGACAGCATAATCCGTAGCTTCAGTGCAAATAAATACTAGGCAGTGTACTAGGCAAGTAAAAACAAAGGGGATAATATTTTAATAAAGCAAGTATATCATCAAAAGAAAGGAATATTGGTTTAATTACATGCTGTGATCTAATAGTCTTTAGCTAGTGCTAAAGGGAAGTAAGAAAAAAAAAGAAAAGATCCTATGGTGCATGTGAGGAAACATGACCAGCAGAGAAAGGAAAATTATGTCATCTGTGTGTACCATTGGTGAGTCACAACTGAAGTACTGCAAAGAATTCTACAGATCCCCCTTCTAGATGGAGAGAGTCCAGGTAGCAAGTAGAAAAGGAGAAAGTTAATTAAAATGTTAAGAGTTGCAACAGAAAACTCATGAGGATGGAGAGAATAAAGGAACTAAATATGAACATCATGAAAGAATGGAGGGACACGGGACAAAATAATCCAACTCTTATGTTGTATTTACAGAGTCCAGGAGAAAAGCATTTTTCTTAAAAGATGTTTTTAAAGGTCACATATATACTGATAATAAATATACAGAGAAAGTATATATATATATATATATATATATATATATATATATATCTATCTATCTATCTATGTACAGAGAGAGAGAGAGAGTAACAGCATACTAAAAAGTATGAACGTTTTCTGGATGGCACTGGACCATGTAATATAGCTTCAACATTTGTTTAATGACAGAGTGGAGGAGCTCAAAGTTAGTAAAGTCCAGCTGGTGAGAATCAGAACTCATAACTTCACCATCAGAAAAGGTTGATGTTTACATGAGTTTCAGTCTTCGTGTCCTTCAGAAAATTCTTGCTAATGCAAAAACTGTTCATCTAACAATAAGAGCAACATTTAAATCTGTCCCTGATTTTGGGTTTTTGTCCCTAATTCTTAAGAAGAGTCATACCTCTGTGCCAAACATTCCATGCCCTTTATGACATAGAGATAGTGGACGGCTATCATGTGGACAGAGGTACAACAGAGGAACTGTTCAGGGGTGTGGTGCCTTCATATGCAGAGTGCATGGCATACCCACACCCGTCAACAACAATATATGTGTAGCTTTGAGAAAGTTGGCTACAGGGACCTTCTAGTGACTAAAGGGGAATGCAGTGGGTGTACCCAGGCATTTTCCTCATGGAGCATGTAGAGGATGATAATGGGGTTCCCACGCACCTTACAGGAGAGAAGTAACACCACTATGGGAGTTTTATGAAACAACCCTTTTCCCTGAGATACTGGGAGCCATTGACTACTCCCATATTGCCATCATGGCCTCAGCTGTTGAACAAGGACAAATGTATATCAGCCGTAAAAAATTCCAGTCCATCAACTGCTAGGTGATCTGCAATATAGAAGATATAATATACAATGTGTCATTGTGACACTCAGGAAGTGCCTATGATTCCCACATCTGGAATTTGTTTGTCTTTTATCAGTGATTTGTGAGGGTGATTTCCCACTGGGCCATTTTTATTGGCAATGTCAGATATTCCCTGGATCCCCATGGATCATGGCAGAGAATACATACAACACTCCCTTGTCACAGACCACAAATACTGTTAAACATACTCTGACTGATGAATGCCTACTTCTGACATCTACACATCTCTAGTGGTGCTCTGTAATATGATCTCAAAATATGCAGCAAAATATATCGCCGTGTTTGCAAAATTACACAGCACATTGGTAGACAAACAAACATGGCATGTTTCAGACATCTGAGAAGAGGATGCCCCACACTCAGCAGCAGAAGAGGTTCCTGTGAAGAAGCCAGCCATAAGGGATGACCATGTGAGGTGAAGGATGATACAGCATACTGTGGTACTAGCTAAGAGGCAGTTCTGGTTCAAAACTATGGGCCAGATTAAACATATACAACAGTAAAAATAATACATGCAATACTACAATTAGATCATACCATACCATGCAGGGACTGGCCATACTGTGCATCTCAAACAGGCTACCGAGGTAACAAAGTCCTGAGGACAGGCACAGTTGTCATCATATGCACAAGTGGGAGGACCACTGTGTGTGTGTGTGTGTGTGTGTGTGTGTGTGTGTGTGTGTGTGTGTGTGTGTGTCCACACGTCTGTACCTGGACAGAGGTGGGTCTTGATGTGGGTATATGTGAGTCTGCATAGACAGAGCTTCAAAAGAAGATGCAGCACCATGTTGGGACCTGAGGGGCAGATTTAATGTGTACTAATCATGTACGTCCCACTCATGGTGGCATCTTTTTTGGGAATGTCACATGCCCTATCCAAAACAGTCAGAGATGATGGATGAAGTGTTCTTAAATGTGAATGGCATGATGTACTATGGGTGGACTCAGCATGAACACTCCATCCATATCTGCATCCATGGTGTCCTGCAGTGCCCCCAACAGTGGATGGGTTGTGGAGATGGAAGTGCTACAGGACCTAGACTGTGTCCTCCCCCTCCCCCTTCCCCACCAGAGGTGGTGGAAGACAGGCCATGAAAATGACACTTGCAATAATGGGTTGCCGGAAAGGGACATCTGCAGCATACAGGTTCCTTAGGCCATCTTTCAAATATACTATATAACTGGACCAGGCCCACTCACAGATCATCATGCAGACCTAATAATCAGTTCTGCTGTGGTTGCAGTAGCATCTACATGAACCTGTATAATGGCCCTGCAAATATGCTAAGTTGTCTTCCCCCTGTCAGTGTGTGTCCATCCATTGTCTCCCCTACTTTATATCACCACCTCTTTTGTTGGTCTGTGTTTGAATTTTATTTCTCTTTGTCAGTCCCTGGTTCCATATCTATATCCTTCTTCCATCCTCATCTTCCCCTTACATCCTTCCTCATCTATCCTTCTTGAAAAAAATTAAAAAGGACACTCTTACCTCCCAAACATTGTACCTTTCCTCCCTGCTCCCCACTCCCACTGTTGCCTTCCTTGTGTCCTTTTATATGTTCATATGCGTGCCCTTCCCCCTTTCTGACTTTTCTATTCTCCCATTTCCTTCACATTTAAATGAATACACTAAAGACAAGTTGCTTTCAAAAGAAAAAGATATATTTTTCTTACTGTTTATATGTATAATAAACCCTAGTGTGTCCAAGTATCAATAAGGGGGTAGTAAAGTAGATATAGCTAGGACTGTAAATTGGCATCTTCATTTGTATGCATTTGCTAGATATATAGGTTGATAGGTATGATGTCATTATTAATGACAATATTAAAATATCAGATATTAAAAAATGAATGTTTTGATTCTCGTTCACATTTACAGTCAATACTTGCAATATTCCTCTAGTAATTTTATCTAAGTTACTTTTTGTATTTATTGCTTTTAATTTTGTGTCAGGCACTTTAATTTCATGAAAGGTGCATATTCCTGCATTAGGAAAGATAACTTACTACTTAATAATTCAAGTCCCCCTCTTTTGTCCTGTTTCTGGGGAGTTTTGTTTAGTTCCAGTTCATCTTTATCTCCTTTTAATTGTTTATGATGTAATCAAAAATTATCTATTCAGTATTTTTAAGTTTTCATTATAACTGAGTATATCTTCGACAGTATAGTCACAGCTCATCAAAGGAGTAATTAGTTTATAAATAGTTATTTTGTGCTACAAATCATTATTAATAAATTCACTATATGATGTGATTTCCAAAAGCTCCTTTAACAAATTGTATTAGATGTGACTTATTTGTAAATACATTTTTCAAATGGTGCATCCTTCTCTGTAGAAGTTGCCTACCATACTTTTATTTTCAGTAATCATGTAATTTAAGAATTAAATCTAAATATTTGCAGTTGTCATTTGATAGTTTACAGATAAATGTATCTTCGTAAGTGTACACGTTTTGCACGTACTACTGATTTAACTAAATAGCTCTTGAACTTATTTTTCTGCTTGTTTTGTTCCCTTTTCTGTATTTTTTGTGCTGCATTTCCTTCCTATATCTATCTTTGTCATTATAACAGTTGATTAAAGACTTCCTTCTATGTGTGTATTTCACTTCACTACCAGGATATGCAAGTTAGTTGTTGAACATTTGGAGTCATTATATACTTCTTGACTGGTCCTGCAATGGCTGTGGAATCTGTGCATGTGTGTTTTCTTGTATGTTTGCTTATGTTTAAGAGGCGAATAATACTGATCATTATTGGGTTGTCTTTTGTGATGTGACTGTCACAACCCATTTTGCATGTCTTCATTCCAGTTATCCTTGGAATACAGCTTGGGACAAAACTGAAACATCCACAGTAACTCTGCCCAGTTCCATAGTTTTCTTCTTTAAGTGTTCTTTTAAGTTGTCAGTGTCTTCCTTTTTATCATCTGAAATACTGCTGCAGTGACAGAACAGTATCTGGTGAGTATTCCACATTTCATGATCAATTTGTTCATCTTGCAACCAGGAATGAAAATTTCATTGGCCTTAATTGGTTAATGGAGTCAGTCTGCAACCTTCCAGACATACAACATATTTTCATTAAAATGATCTGTATATCTTTTTATCTGCACCTTTTCTCTGTTTCTTAGTAGAGGTTTTGTTTAATATTTTTATCCCCACTGCCTGTCAGCCATCAGCCCTCCTGTAATGAACTAGACCCATATTTTCCAACGGGGTAGTTGATAGTCGTGGGACACTGTCTTCCAAGCAGCCTTCAGGATATTTTGCTATAAAGTGCTCTAACACTCTCCTAGCAGCTGCATGAATATTCCTTGGAGCAAGGGTATGCATTGTCTTCCTCTGAAAGTGTGCCTTCTCCCACATGTCCCATGAAGGCTACCACATACATGTCTTCAGATGGACCATGTGCATGCCCAGCTATTGCTGCATACAAGACACCCTTCTTTAGATATGTGACCACATTGTAGCAAGCTGAATCACCAAGCGTGGGTGAACTGTTATTGGCCACTCACTTCCATCTTCCTCCCATCTGATTCCTCAAGTACCTGAGGTAAGTATTAGACCTATGTCATTTGGGTCATACTCAGGGGTCTATCCCTGTGTGACAGCAAGACAGACTGTGGCTTTACTGGATACCTCATGGATATGATAAATTCAGAACTAGAAAGTAAAAGGCATTTTTGTTGGTTTTGAAGCATTCCTTTCAATATAATCCCTCACTGTTGACTTCATATGAGTAGACATTTGCATTGCCATACATCTGGCTGTGTACATTTGTCATTGCTGAACCTGACTCCCATATATCTGGCACAATTTTGCTTCTTTGTGAAATGTACTATTCCATTTTTTTTTCTGTATTGCATCTACCCTGTTTAGAAATGATGATAGTGTCATGCCATGTATTTTCCCCTGTACTGCACACTGAACACTTAGTCTGTTGTCTTACTGTAGTGTCGGCCTCAATAACTTTTTTATCATGTAGCTGTATGGGAAGTACCTTTCATGGATGCACTGAAGACAGAATTTTGTTAGCTTTTTAGAAATATACTGCAGTTACTTTTATACTGTAAGATCTTCTTGTACGAAATTGTTTTGTAGTTTTTCTAGTTTAATTTAAATGAGTTAGTATTTCTAATGCCAAACTTGTCTAGCTGCAGCTCATTTCTCAAGGGAATAAGCCATGGGAGGATCATCCTTTTTCCTCTACCACAGGTAAATATTTTAGTAATTTACCTACTTTCTTTTTATGTATTATTTTAAAGTAGTTTGCAGTGACGCATTTCAGACTTTAATTAATTCATTTATTTATTCTTTCAAAAAAAAGAAGTAGTAAGTAGCGTCACCAAAGGCAGAGCACATCGAAATATAAAAGTCCAAAAACAAATGGTTCTGCCACCAATTCCACAATTCAAGGTATTTGAAAAAGGTATTATACCGAAAGCACTTATCCAGTTTATGAGCCAGTGTGTTTATTTTATTTTATCTTATCGTATATTTTATTAAAGTTTTCAAGTTTCAAGTGTTTTTAAGTGGAATTGGTGGCAGAACCATTTATTTATTCTTTCTTCTGTTTTCTAATCCACTTGCCCTGGTAAAGGTCACAATGGTAGCAAGCTCAAAAGAGTACAGCAGACTTTCCTATCCTAGGAACAATACTGAGCTCGCTGTTTGGGGACCCTCATGTGGCCAGATCAGTTGAGAGTTATAATTTCTTCAATATCTGCTTTGAAGCCTCACCCTATATGGCCATGCCTAGTACATCTCTGATGAGATGGCACCCAGAAGGCATCCTCACAATGTGTCCATACCACTTCAGCTGTCTCCTCTCTACTCAGATAAGCGGTGGCTATACTTAGAGATGTTCTGAGATTGCCAGTCTCCTCACTCTATCATGGATAGTGAACACAGTTACCTACAAAGGCACCTCTTTTCCGACACTTGTATCAATGATTTCATCATCTTGTCCACAACTCCAGTCGCATGACCGTAGGTGAGAATGGGTACAAAGGTTGAACAGTAAACTGACAGCTTTGTCCTATGACATAGCTGTTGTCTCACCACTGTGCTTCAATACAAACACCACAGTACTGCCACCACTGCATCCATCTGCTGGTCAGACATCCATTTCCTTCTGTTTTAACTCATGAACAAGATCCTGAGATGCTTAAAGTCCTCCATTTGAGTTAGCTGCCCTCGTGACTTGCAGAGGTCTTTAGACTCTTCCCTGAGAGAGAACCATGACCTGTAATATGGAGGTGTTGATTTATATCCCATCTGCTTCAAACATGGTCATGAATTTCATCAGTGCATGCTTGAGATCACACTCACTTCAGGCTAATTGGAAAGCATCATCTGCAAAGAACATGTACTAAACGTAGTTTCAAAGACTAAAAATTCCTCCATGGGACCTGATAATATACCAGGTTTAATAAACAGAACCAAGTAAGGCCTGGCCATTTCTTAAACTCCTTTTATTTGACATATACTTTTCAAATTTCTGGACCACAAACCAAGACTAATGGTTAACCAAATTTGCAGATGCTTGCAAACTGCTGTGAAGTGTAATAGTCACAACGGGTAAACCATTCCTCTCCCCAGCATACATCATAGAAAATATCCCACTACAAAATGAGCATGTTGATAGAGGCATTGGTACTTGGCTTAATAATTCTTTCTACTTTGATCATCACATAACAACATTAATCAGAAACTCCTTCTGCTTAGCCCATGTAATCACCAAGCATTCAGCATTGATTGGGCCAAATACTGAATGCAATGTCACCTTTGGGATTTACCTCACAAGACATATAAAAACAAACTAGAAAGATCCAAAAGGTTCCTAACTAAGTAGAGCACACGCTTAAAAACCCTAAGCTACCAAAAAAAAAAAAGACTGGAAGCTTTGTCCTTTTATTTAGTGTCTTGTACGCTCCTGAGGGAAGATCTGTACCTTGCCTCCCAAGCCATTAGGGACTGAGTAGCCAGGATCTTTTGTATTTCTAGAAATCAAATAGGTTCATAAATACTAGAACAAGGGATCTACATCTTCACCAGTAGATAAATAAAACAAGGTGGAGAGAGATATTCCGTACTTGGCACCTCCCCCACTCATAGAATAGACTCCTATTGCAAGTTAAGCAATGTGATACATTATCTTCCTTCAAAAAGGAATCGGACAGTTGGATGGGTATTCACAAATTCACCCCTGAATTTACTGGCTGTCCATCCTCGAGGGAGGAGGCTCAGTTTGGGGATCCATGCTGGCAAGGTGTAAATAGTCACAAGACTCAGTTGCCTTGTATTTCCTATGGTACTGTGAACAAATGTGCTATCCTCACTTCCCCAAATTGGGTACTATCCAAACCTTGGCTGTTCCTTGACACCCTGTCCATGAAAAATCACAAATAGGTAAGACAAGGAACATCCTTGGTGGAGTCCCACATCACCTTGAATGTATTTGAATTAATGTTGAGAATGCAGACAACTCTCACTCCGCAAATACAGGAATTGAATGGCATGCAGCAGTAACCTTTGGCTTCCCTAATGTTTTAGTACTTCCCCTACTATGTTCTGGGGTACACAGTCATATGTATTTATATAGGGGATCAAACAAAATAAGTACAAAATATAAATACTAATTCACAACACAATTCAGTAGTAAAAAGTGTGTTACCCTGGTGCCTTGGCTACTATCTTCTGAGGAGTATAAAATGCACTTGCTCACACACACACACACACACACACACACACACACACACACACACACACACACAAAAACATCTCCATATATACAAAGGTAAGCCTTCCAGTTACTCTTTAGAGTAAGTCCAAAGGGAACCATAGTGTTGTAATGCAAAATAAAAACACATTTAGTGTCTTCTAATGTTTGTTTTGTAGTCTTACCATTCCTACCAATAACACAAATGTTTTCTAAAAAGGTTATTTAAAAGTTATCAGAAGAGCTCCCATGATTTTCAGTGAAATGATCAGCAACAGGCCTAAACATATTTCTATTTTATATGTCTCTTATGTTTTGTGCCCTTCATTTTGTCTCCTTTCATAGGCGCCAGAAGCTGTTGAAGACTGGGGGGCGGAGAGGCACTTAGTGATCTAAAAAGGGCAATTTTTTAAAAACTATTTACTACCACAACATAGGTTCACTTGGAGAACATTTTAAGCTTAGCCAATTCCCTTTTGGTGTTTGAATTAACATTTCCTGATTGGTCTTACCTATCCCATGGCTGATAATTGTATATTAGCCCTAGTGAGAATAACTGTAATCATACCATAGACAATTTGAGGGAACCCATGTAAGAGATGCAGCATTTAGATTCATAGATTCATAGATTAGCACTAAGCTAACTGCCCTTGCAAGCCTTTTTAAGCCTAGCCAATTATCCCTTGTTAGACTCAAACCCTGCACCTTGTGCTTGTAAGGCAAACACCTTAACCATTAGGCCACCCTTCCAACCCTGTATGTATCCATTAGTGGCAGAAGGTGCAATCCTGGAGTACATTTTCTATTACTCATCCTTAGATACAAGTTGCATTTGAATATGGACAGGGAAGAGCTTTGTTTTACTTGAATGGATACTCTGTTTTGGAATAGTGGTAGCCTCTGTGATATATATCCATCTCTTCACAACATTCAGTTTAGATACCTGGACTGAGTATTTCTGATGTCATTTGACTTGCTGATGTTCAGTAGGTCCATCTGTATTAGGTTGGAGGATACCTTGTGTGCCAGACACGTCACCTCTAAGCATGCTGTAGGATACTGAGAATAATGATAAATGTTTGAGGTGGTCCATGCAAGACCTATTGTTTAGGACTTGTATCCTTTTAATAAGGTATCTATGTGGGTATTCCAATTGTTGCATGGGTTGGGACAGATACACACCAAAGTGGGTATTATACAAAATGACTGACCTAATGAGGGCTTTGTAAAGGGGGACAATAACATCTCTAGATTTGGTCACAATTTGTTTATAAACTGTGCAACATAGAAAGACTTTCTTATGACTCTGGGCACATGTTTTGGTCAAAAGTTAAGTCACTGTACACTCATGTTCCCAGTTGCCAGACAACTGGGTCAGTTCTCAGGGGGCATTGTCAATTTAGCAGTTCACTGGAGTAGATGACTTCCCAAAGGATAAAGTAATGTATTTTTCTGAGTTTAGTTTCAATTCATGATTCTGGCACCAGTTATTGTTTGGGACAAACATTCCTGCATGATGGTTAAGTCATTTGGGGATTCAATAACTGCTCCTAGCTTGCAGTCATCTCAAACTTAGTTGGCCAAAACCCTTTGGTATTTCCTTTTACTTTATTTTTTACCTTCATCCATTGTTTTGGTGACAAAAGTAAAGCTTAAACTTTGCCCATGATTTTGAGCCTCTCACACTTTCTCCAGATTCTTGCCCCAAGAGGTTGAGGGATCAGAGCATATGTTTGACTGTCCCTGATTTTGTGTCATATTTTTGGTCTGTTCCTCATATGTGTGACTTTTTGGCAAATTTTAGGGGGCTGCAAAACTTGAATAATGATAGGCACTTGAGTTTCAGACAAACACTGAGCCATTTGCTAAACATACAATACTGTCTTGCAGTAAAAACAGACATAGCAAGAGCAGTAAACTTCTCTGCCCTTGAAACTCACATTCATTGAAACGGCATGAAAACCCACATTCATTTTGCATCTGGCCAGTAGAGGACTAAGTTTACCTCTGGGCTGTTTTCAAACCATAGGCTCCTTACACATTTTTAGGGCCATGCATACATGTGTGCGCTCTTTGATTCACCTTCCTTGTTGTTGTTGTTGTGTCTTTCGGCTTTTTCAGTTAGGGGTCGCCACAGCGGAACTCCGGTCCGCTAATGATTGGTAGTTGATTTTTACGTGCCGAGTTGCCAGCCCTGATGTACAACCTTCAACGAAGGTACACCCATTCATGCATGTCTCCATGCAGAAGACGCTCTAGCTGAGAATCAAACCGGACAGCGTCTTATTGTGAGGCAACAATGCTACCGCAGCTTGATTCACCTTCCTGATTGCATTAAATTATATTCCTTGTATAATACAGCACCACTTGTTAGAATGTGATTTAAATTTGTAGTTTTGAACAGTCTGCTAGTAAGCAATGCAACAGAATGTATGAACCAATAATGACAAAACTATACATTTCATAAAATTTCAACCATAAAAGGACACTCAAACCTCTGTCATTACAATCCACCATTATCAGTAAATATGCAAAATCTCTGTAGAAGTGAGTCATATAAATAATTACACATTAAAGGGATCTGTAACTAATGAACAGGTTGCTGTTAGCAAACAACTTTATATTTCATTGTTTCATCTACAAATAAAGTGCCCATTACCCGTGAATAATAAATTGCCTGTGTTACATTAAAAAATGGTAAGCTAGTCATATTGCAGTAGCGAATGGCTAGAAAACTGATAACAGGTTCACAGTTACTAGGTAACTCATCCAAAGGAGGACATTCACAGGATTGCAGCATCGACTCCCTTTAAAGTATAACACAGTACAGTATCAGCAATCCAACTGTGAGAGTAGAACTCACAACCTTCTGGATTAAAAGCAAGTATACTACCTGTTGTACTACTAACAATGCAAAAAACTTAGCATAAGCAGCACTAAACTTATCTTCCCCTGAAGCTCTCAGCTCCTTCTGCACTCCACTTGACACAACTAAATCTCTCAACTTCACAGCACAAGAAATCTGATTGAAACTGTAGACTCATTTGAGGACCTGGGTATATGGGTAGATCCAGGTATTAGTTTTTCTAATCATATCAACCAATTGGTTAATAATAATTATAGAACTATAGGTTGTATAAAAAGATTTATAAAGTCTAGGAAATCAAAAATGATGAGGTCATCATTTGTTAGTTACATTAGACTGACACTTGAATATGGAATAACGATATGGAATTCCTTAAGAAAACAAGGATGAGTAAACTGGAAAGAGGGCATCCATAGATGTAAACATTTAAATTATGAAAAACTAAAATATCTGACCTTGTACAGTATCTTTTACAGATATCTAAGAAGAGATCTTATTCAGGTATACAGGGCATTTAGAGACAAGTACCTATGGGAATATTTGGGGTTATCAAAAAGTACTAGAGAGTCATCAGACAACCTATGTAGAAGATTTTAGTGAGCAGCAAATCAATGACCTGACACACACACACTTAAAACGAGCAGCAAAGCAATGACTTTGCAAGCTGAGCAGCAGTACTAAAAACAATCATGGACCTAAAACTGAGCAACAGTACTGAAAACAATCACAGACCTTAAACTGAGCAGCAGTACTGAAAACAATCACGGACCTTAAACTGAGCAGCAGTACTAAAAACAATCACGGACCTAAAACTGAGCAACAGTACTGAAAACAATCACAGACCTTAAACTGAGCAGCAGTACTGAAAACAATCATGGACCTTAAACTGAGCAACAGTACTGAAAACAATGATGGACCTTAAACTGAGCAGCAGTGCTGAAAACAATTACAGACCTTAAAAGCTGAGTAGCAGTACTGAAAACAGTCACAGACCTTAAAAGCTGAGTAGCAGTACTGAAAACAATCACAGTCCTTTAGCTGAGCAGCAGTACTGAAAAGAATCACGGACCTTAAACTGAGCCACAGTACTGAAAACAATCACGGACCTTAAAATCTGAGTAGCAGTACTGAAAACAATCACGGACCTTAAAAGCTGAGTAGCAGTACTGAAAACAATCACGGACCTTAAAAGCTGAGTAGCAGTACTGAAAACAGTCATGGACCTTAAACTGAGCAGCAGTACTGAAAACAATCACGGACCTTAACCTAAGCAGCAGTACTGAAAACAATTACGGACCTTAAACTGAGCAGCAGTACTGAAAACAATCACGGACCTTAAACTGAGCCGCAGTACTGAAAACAAATACGGACCTTAAACTGAGCCGCAGTACTGAAAACAATCACGGACCTTAAACTGAGCACAGTACTGAAAACAATCACAGACCTTAAACTGAGCAGCAGTACTGAAAACAATCATGGATCTTAAACTGAGCCGCAGTACTGAAAACAAATACGGACCTTAAACTGAGCCACAGTACTGAAAACAATCATGGACCTTAAAAGCTGAGTAGCAGTACTGAAAACAATCATGGACCTTAAACTGAGCACAGTACTGAAAACAATCATGGACCTTAAACTGAGCAGCAGTACTGAAAACAATCACGGACCTTAAACTGGGCAGCAGTACTGAAAACAATCATGGACCTTAAACTGAGCAGCAGTACTGGAAACAATCACGGACCTTAAATTGAGCAGCAGTACTGAAAACAATCACGGACCTTAAAAGCTGAGTAGCAGTACTGAAAACAATCAGGGACCTTAACCTGAGCAGCAGTACTGAAAACAATCACGGACCTTAAACTGAGCAGCAGTACTGAAAATAATCATGGACCTTAAACTGAGCTGCAGTACTGAAAACAATCACGAACCTTAAAAGCTGAGTAGCAGTACTTAAAACAATCATGCGCCTTAAACTGAGCAGCAGTACTGAAAACAATCACAGACCTTAAACTGAGCAGCAGTACTGAAAACAATCACGGGCCTTAAACTGAGAAGCAGTACTGAAAACAATCACGGACCATAAACTGAGCAGCAGTACTGAAAACAATCACGGACCCTAAACTGAGCAGCAGTACTGAAAACAATCACGGACCTTAAAAGCTGAGTAGCAGTACTGAAAACAATCACGGACCTTAAACTGAGCAGCAGTACTGAAAACAATCACGGACCTTAAACTGAGCAGCAGTACCGAAAACAATCATGGAACTTAAAAGCTGAGTAGCAGTACTGAAACCAATTCCGGACCTTAAACTGAGCAGCAGCACTGAAAACAATCATGGACCTTAACCTGAGCAGCAGTACTGAAACCAATTATGGACCTTAAACTGAGCAGCAGTACTGAAAACAATCACAGACCTTAAAAGCTGAGTAGCAGTACTGAAAACAATCACGGACCTTAAAAGCTGAGTAGCAGTACTGAAAACAATCACGGACCTTAAACTGAGCAGCAGCACTGAAAACAATCACGGACCTTAAACTGAGCAGCAGTACTGAAAATAATCACGGACCTTAAACTGAGCAGCAGTACTGAAAACAATCACAGACCTTAAAATCTGTGTAGCAGTACTGAAAACAATTACGGACCGTAAAAGCTGAGTAGCAGTACTGAAAACAATCACAGACCTTACAAGCTGAGTAGCAGTACTAAAAACAATCACGGAACTTAAATGCTGAGTAGCAGTACTGAAAACAATCATGGACCTTAAACTGAGCAGCAGTACTGAAAACATTCACGGACCATAAACTGAGCCGCAGAACTGAAAACAATCATGGACCTAAAAAGCTGAGTAGCAGTACTGAAAACAATCATGGACCTTAAAAGCTGAGTAGCAGTACTGAAAACAATCATGGACCTTAAAAGCTGAGTAGCAGTACTGAAAACAATCATGGACCTTAAACTGAGCAGCAGTACTGAAACCAATCACGGACCTTAACCTGAGCAGCAGTACTGAAAACAATTACGGACCTTAAACTGAGCAGCAGTACTGAAAACAATCACGGACCTTAAACTGAGCCGCAGTACTGAAAACAAATACGGACCTTAAACTGAGCCGCAGTACTGAAAACAATCACGGACCTTAAACTGAGCACAGTACTGAAAACAATCACAGACCTTAAACTGAGCAGCAGTACTGAAAACAATCATGGATCTTAAACTGAACCGCAGTACTGAAAACAAATACGGACCTTAAACTGAGCCGCAGTACTGAAAACAATCACGGACCTTAAACTGAGCACAGTACTGAAAACAATCACAGACCTTAAACTGAGTAGCAGTACTGAAAACAATCATGGATCTTAAACTGAGCCGCAGTACTGAAAACAAATACGGACCTTATACTGAGCACAGTACTGAAAACAATCACGGACCTTAAACTGAGCAGCAGTACTGAAAACAATCACGGACCTTAAACTGAGCAACAGTACTGAAAACAATCACGGACCTTAACCTGAGCAGCAGTACTGAAAACAATCACGGACCTTAAACTGAGCAGCAGTACTGAAAACAATCACGGACCTTAAACTGAGCAGCAGTACTGAAAACAATCACGGACCTTAAAAGCTGAGTAGCAGTACTGAAAACAAACACGGACCTTAAACTGAGTAGCAGTACTGAAAACAATCATGGACCTTAACCTGAGCAGCAGTACTGAAAACAATCACGGACCTTAACCTGAGCAGCAGTACTGAAAGCAATCACAGACCTTAAAAGCTGAGTAGCAGTAGTGAAAACAATTGCGGACCATAAAAGCTGAGTAGCAGTAGTGAAAACAATTGCGGACCTTAAACGCTGTGTAGCAGTACTGAAAACAATCACGGACCTTAAACTGAGCAGCAGTACTGAAAACAATCACGGACCTTAAACTGAGCAGCAGTACTGAAAACAATCACGGACCTTAAAAGCTGAGTAGCAGTACTGAAAACAATCACGGACCTTAAACTGAGTAGCAGTACTGAAAACAATCACGGACCTTAACCTGAGCAGCAGTACTGAAAACAATCACTGACCTTAAAAGCTGAATAGCAGTACTGAAAACAATCACAGAACTTAAAAGCTGAGTAGCAGTACTGAAAACAATCGCAGACCTTAAAAGCTGAGTAGCAGTACTGAAAACAATCGCAGACCTTAAAAGCTGAGTAGCAGTACTGAAAACAATCACGGACCTTAATAGCTTAGTAGTAGTACTGAAAACAATCACTGATCTTAACCTGAGCAGCAGTACTGAAAACAATCGCGGACCTTAAAAGCTGAGTAGCAGTACTGAAAACAATCACGGACCTTAAAAGCTGAGTAGCGGTACTTTAAAGAAGCATGAGACAACACACACACCAATGACCTTAAAAACAGCATGGACCATAAAACAAGCAGCAATGACCTGAACTCTGCATCACAACTGGAACATCATGGAGTGCAGAAAAAACTCTCCTCAAAATCGACCTCTTCTTATCTTAAGGAATCATCGGCAGCTTAACTTTTGGGCAGTAATCACACACACTTACCAGTGGCTGTTTAATTTCCACATGCGCTTGTGTTTAAATCCATGTTAGTGTGCGTCGGGTCCTCCTTAAAGAAAAAGCCCATCTGTCCATGAAAAATCACAAGTACGTGAGAGAAGGCACATCCTTGGTGGAGTCCCACGTCACCTTGAATGTATTTGAATTAATGTTGAGAATGCAGACACAACTCTCACTCCTCAAACACAGGAATTGAATGGCATGCAGCAGTAACGTTTGGCTTCCCTTCCCCTACTATGTTCTGGGGTACACAGTCATATACATTTATATAGGGGATCAAATCTTAAACAAAATAAATACAAAATATAAATACTAATTCACAACACAATCCAGTAGTAAAAAGTGTGTTACCCTGGTGCCTTGGCTACTGCCTTCTGAGGAGTGTAAAATGCACTTGCGCGTGCGCGCACACACACACACACACACACACACACACACACACACACACACACACACACACACACACACACACACACACACACAGAATCATAAACATCTTCATATATACAAAGGCAAGCCTTCCAGTTTCTCTTTAGAGTAAGTCCAAAGGGAACCATGGCGTTATAATTCAAAATAAAAACACATTTAGTGTCTTCTAATGTTTTTGTAGTCTTACCATTCCTACCAATAACACAAGCTTTTTCTAAAGAAGTTATTTAAAAGTAATCGGAAGAGCTCCTATGATTTTCAGTAAAATGATCAGCACCAGGCCTAAACATATTTCTGTTTTATATGTCTCATATGTTTTGTGCCCTTCAGTTTGTCTCCTTTTTGTTTCCACTAAGCAAAGCAATTCATGTTGGCATGTTAAGGCATGAACTATCCCTCCAGTATAACTAGTATACCTTCCTTTTCTAACAAGCTTCTTACGAATAACAAAATTAAAAGAGGGAACCACTGCTGAACAAACTGAGCAAACTCCACATGGCAATATACTCCTTTGAGACATCTTCATAGCTGTACGATTCGTTTGGAAGCCTAAAATAACTGCTAGTTAATAGATTACTCAACTCAAGCTTCTATGTTTATAAAAGGGAATTCTTGGAGTATTGTCAAACGAATTATGCAATGTCACATTTTGAATCAATACATCCCAAATACATCTTAACCATGTTCAGTATCTCATGTGATAAGATATTATTCTGTGTTACAAAGTACATTTCCTTTTCCTCCTCCTCACTACTATTGTTTATAATTTTCATATCATACAATTTGTTGTATCTCTAATCTTTCACCATAAGGGATGTACTACTTTCTAATAAGCCATTCATGCATCTTGTGGATTATACCCACTATAAAAACATTATTTTTGCCTTATCTGCCTCAGATAAAAAGCATCTCTATTAGGCGACAATTTCTTATATGGAATTTTCTGTAAGGTAACTGACTAAATGTGAGGGTAGATGATAACCGGCACCACACAGATAATATAGTGTAGCTGAAGGCTTCTTGTAAATCTTGTTTTGAATTGTATAGCCATGTTAACCTCTCAGAGTAATGTCTAAACAATTAACAGAATTAAAATTCATATATTCAGAAGATGTAAAGCTTGTTATTAGATATGCTTTGATTAAAGACTTTCTCATCAGAAGTAGGGTACAGCCATGAATGCTCCCTTTACTCTTGCTTTGCCCCTCTCCCACCTTAGTAATATGCTAACCCTGCCCCCCCTAACTTTAAAAAAGCTTTCCCAATACCATTACTATTGCACAAGATGGCTCTGACGTGAAAGTGTGCCCCCCCCCCACACAGACTAAATCTATCCCCTAATCTCCAAACCTTGACCCTAACCCTAAACACTTAGAATTGCACATAGATTCTTGATCTATGCCCTTAGCTAAACTTACTGTAACAATAATCTTCACACACACACACACACACACACACACACACACACACACACACACACACACACACACACACACCCCTAGTATTACATCCCACTTACCTGTTTAGGCAAAACACAAACAGCCCTTACTTCTGTCTGTCGACCACAGCAATGTTTGAACAAATGCATGGCACTCACCCGAACATAGTAGACACCTACTACATCAGAATAATGGATTTAACATCTTTAGCTTTAGGAACACAGTTTTCTGTAGGCTAAATAGTACCTCTTAACACAAAACTAATGTTATAGCTGTACTCCAGAGGCCTCTCTCAACCAGCAGAGTTATTACAATACGTAGCACTAGGCAGTGTTCAAAATGGCTACTCACTCACAAACTGCCATTTTATAGGTTTACATGCACTAGGTAAACAAATGAGTCCATGCACTAATCTCTTTGAGTTGCCTAAGTACACATTCACTCATGGTGGCCAAAGAGCAGAGCTGTTCATGGGGCATGTGTCAAAGATGTAACAGATGCAGGCTCATGCAGGTGACTTGTGCACGGACATGTATTGTAGATCTAATCAAGAAAGATGGCAACAGTTGACACCACTCCCCAACCCTGTTTAGAAAATGGGAAAAAGTGGGATAATGATGATGATTCATTGTGGAATTGTGCAGTGATGAGCTGTTATATATATATGATTCAGTGGCTGCCTTTTAATTCATATGACAATGGTTATTTATGCTAAGACCTGGTGGAGAGAGTGCCTGCTGGGTGTGTGGAGTAAAGAAAGACACTGTATTTTCAACACAGTCAATTTAGGAAATGGTTACTGCTGTGTTATGGTAGGCCTTTTTGGAAAGTTAATTTCTGACATGAATTGGCTAAGGTTCTGATTGCAGACACAAGCATTGCCAGGGCAAACAAAGATGCAAGCATCAGTAAAAATGATCTGTGTCACTGTCATCCTGATATTCACTGTCAGGGAAGCGGGGATTAAGCAACAATGCCCTGAATGGCATTATATGTGTTTGCAGTTGTACTTTTTTGTGAGAATTGCTGTCAGTTTCCTGTAAATATGTGTTCCTGATTCCTGTAGATCTGTCTGCTGTATGTCATTGATGTTTATAGTAGGGTACTGAGAAGAGCTACTATGTGTTGATTTGGTTTTGATGGACAATAAAATCAGTGTGTTGTGCAGATGTGTTTCTGCTCCGTGCAGGTATGTCTGTAGTATGATTGATATGTATGACGGTGTAATGTATTGAGCTCATACCTGAGTTAGCTGTTGTAGTGGTCGACATCCATGTTAGGTACCCAGAATGCTAATTGCTTTGTCACCATGTTCCATGGTAATGTCACTGTTTAGGTTTGTATACATATAGATAAGGGACATACACCTGGTTGGCAACTGGGCAACAGGGTAAAGGATATAGATGTACGGGTGGGAGTGGTATACATTATGCTGCCACCTTTCCTCCACCTATCACAGTTCACTAATGTGATCCTTTCTCTTCCTATCATGGGCAGAATGGTATGTCAACTGTATGGGCTGCTTCAGGAGGCTGCTTAGAGTGGTGGCAGGTAAGGCTGGTGTTACTGATGTATAATGTTCTGTAGCATACCATCACTGCACTTACTGGACTAAGATACTTATGACACCATCCCTGTTTTCTTACACTATGCAGGTCCAGAAGAAGGAGAGGTTGAGCAGGCATCACAACCACAGCCCACTCCTGCTGAGACTGTAGCTGGGGAAGGGGATGAAGATGGTAGTGCCTTGCTGGAGAATGGTGATAATCTTTCTATGTGCATAGTCCAGCTCCACAACCTGTAGTGACCCAGTAACAGCCACAGTTTTGATGCAATCTGTGGTTGAAAGGGAGCCAGGTATTTGCCTTGGACACATGGAACTTCCCTTGGATATCAGATTTACTTACCTGGCTGTCATCAGCCCTTAGGCCACCAAAAGATGAACGTACCAATACCAGTGGCCACTCTCTGTCTGCTGGTAATGGGCCAGTATAATTCTCTTTAGGACTTGGTGGCTGCTTATACATAACATATCCCCAGTCTGTTATTCTCCCTTCCTATTGTATGCAAACCTATATCCCAACCCTCCTCATCGCAATTTGTCCAGCCTCTGTAGGTCTTTAACCGTCCTGTGTCTCCCAATCCTACTGTGTGCACATTCACTTGTTTTTGTCTCTCCTATTATATGTCTCTTTACTTCTTTATACTTGCCTATCACATTCTAGATGCCATTGTGATAAACTCTATGCATGAAGTACAATTTTTTGCACCTGTGCCATGGAACATGCTACCAAACATGCCACTGTTCTTATATAAACTACCATCTGGCATGGGTCTTTATCATATACTTCTGATGTTAGGTAGTTGCTTTACTATCATACAGCTTTTTCTCATAATGATCATGCAATGGGGTTCAGGATCTCAGTCTCTCCTTATACAGAACAAGTAACAAGAAAATAATAGGTTCATAGGTGATTACTAGACTAATGGCACAAGAGCCTTTACAAGCCTAACAATAATACCCAGGATATGAGAATATTATATGTTAATTTCTTAGATATGGGATGGGGTAGTATCAGGGTAGTGGGTCTTTGGGGTGCTGGGGCCCTGAGTCATTTTACAGCCTGCCTGTGTTCATAAAGGACATGGGCAGCACTCTGGGAGTGAATTTACAGTTACCAATCCATGTATCTAAATTTGTTTTGAAGAAAGTGAGGGACAGGCTTTTTTTTTTACGAAGATGAGAAGTTTATTCCATAGACAAGGTAGCCTTTAGGATTCAAATCTGTCTCTCCAGCAAATTCTGTTAGAATCACAAATAAGGTTCAGGTCCATGGAACATGTAACCCTTGTATAATTTTTCTTCTGAATATGCAACATTTTTTCAGGGTTGGATCAGAGAATGCCTTGTAGGTCAGGCATAACCTACCTCACAATAAATGATACAAGATGGAGTCAAGGAATAGAGACTTTAGTCAATCTGCATAACACATGTGTTTTAGTTGTATTTTTTTAGTGAGTAACCTTTGGGGTCACTCCAGTTGGTGTAAGTGCCTGGTTAGGTACATGCAGAAGGGAGCATTATACTTGATTATGGGCCTGATCAGGGCCAAGTACAGTGGCACTATGATTTCCTTTGACCTTGATGCCATGCCTTTAATTATAAGTTGAGGCACATAGAAACATTTCCTCACTACTGTAGCTACCTGGTGGTCAAAGCTGAGATTATTGTCTATCAGTGTTCCTAGGTCCCTCACCACAGGGTCTACTTTTAGGGTTGTGCTTTCAGTATTATAATTTACAGGGATATCTGATTTACCGAAGGATATGATTATGCATTTTTTTAGCATTTAGTCTCAGATCATGATTTTGGCATCAGTAGTTTGTCATTTTTAGGCCTGTTTTTAGGATGTCAACATCATTTGGGGATACAGTGATTGCTCTCACCTTACAGTTGTTGGCAAACTTGATGACCTAAAGGCCCCCAACATTAGCCTTCACTTCAGAGAAGTATATGCCAAACAGGAGGAGTCCCAACACTGAGCCCTATGGGACACAGCTAGTAACAAGTTTCTTATCAGAAGTGGATTCACCTCTCTTGTGTCTTGTCATTCAGCCAGTTTACTATGCATCTGATGATGTAGGGGTTTATGCCTCTCTCAGTAAGTTTATCTATGATCCTGAGTGGGGGATTGTGCCAAATACTTTGGCCAGGTCTAGATAAGTGGTGTGTATCATTTTACGTCCATCCATGGCCCTGGTAACCTTCTCAAGGAAATCCACCAGATTGAGCAGCAAGACCTCCTTTTGACAAAGAAAAGTTGGGTCTGGTCCAGTGGTTGGAGATTTTCTATGTTGCTATT
The DNA here is from genome assembly GCF_019279795.1 of Protopterus annectens. NCBI lineage: Eukaryota > Metazoa > Chordata > Ceratodontiformes > Protopteridae > Protopterus > Protopterus annectens. The sequence goes on from NC_056748.1 coordinate 613,781,693, forward strand.
GATCATGTCCATGATAATTGTCTCCATGCCTTGCAGAGAAGACTGGTCAAGCTTATGGGTCTGTAGTTCCCTGGTCAGTTGATGGCCCCCCTTTGTGCAGAGGGATGACTTTTGCAGTCTTCCATTCCTCTGTGACAAAGCCTGTCTGGAGGCTGTGGTTAAATAAGGTTTCTAGTTGTCCTGATAGATTCTATTTTAAGGTATTTAAGAAGTATCCTGGAATGCTGTCAGGACCCATGGAGGCTGTGTTTTTGGCTTTAGTGAGCACAGCAAAGACTTATTCCCTCATATTGACAACTAGGGGGATGGGTATTTATTTGGGTGTGGTAGGAGGTGATGGGAGTAGAAGTTTGAACTGAATTTGTAGTTTTAGGCTGAGTTGGCAACTAAGTGTTACCATTCATGATTAACTTGGCACATTGGTGAGAGCTTCCTATGAGGTTATGAACATAATTTTAAAAAGCCTTGTAGTTATCTATCGTCTAGGAGGCTATCTTGGCCTTGTAGTTTGTTTTGGAAGATTTGACCAGCTCTCTAATTTGTTTGTTTAGACTGGTGAGTGTCTTTTTGCAATGTTTTGTCTGTTCCTTCTTGGCTTTGGAGAGGATTTTTTTCCTTTTGTTGAATAACCTATTTATGTTAGGGGTCCACCAGGTTAGTTTATTTTTGCCAGTAATCATAGGTTTGACTTGGACAGGTACTGCCTCCTTTAAGCAGTTGTGAATGTGATTTTACAGGTTTTGTGTACAGGCCTGAGTGTCATGTGGGTTTGAAGGGACTTGGAATTTTAATAGGCTATCACTTTGTCTGAGGTAATTGACCTTAGCCAAGTGCATAACAGGTTTGGAGATTGATGGGGGTTTTAGGTTAGTTTTCATTCTAAAGGAGATCATTTTGTGGTCAGATCTTACCATAAAGGAGATAATGCATGGCAGGGATCAGCATCCTCCCTTGTTCATGAGTGCCAGGTCTAGGATGTTTATCCCTCCAGTTGGGGTCAGTCAGCTCCATTGTGTTTGCATTGAAAAAGTCCAAAAACATCTGAGCAAGAGAATTATGGATCATATAAGTCTCCCAGTTTATGGAAGAGTAATTGAAGTCATCCGTAAGTATGGTGCTAGGCTGAATGTTAAGGGATTCCAGTAGGTTTAGGTAGGAGGTGTGGTTTTCCAGACTTATGTTAGGGGATTTGTAGCTACAAGGTTATGATAGGGGGTCACACCTATGGTTAGTTGGACATGGAGCAGCTGTAGTGAGTCATATTGTTGGACCAATCTGGTAGTGTACATGATCCATATCAACACTGAGACACATCCTCCCTTTGTTTTATCTTGAAATGAAGTGGATCAAAATTTATGAAAGGCATTGAAGCCTTTGATAGCCAGGGTGTTCTCCAAGGTTCTGAACCATGTTTCCGTAACTATACATATATCTGCGTTCTCCAGGATGAGGAGTGCTTCCAGGGAGTGCAGTTTTTTATTTAAACTCCTAGTGTTGAGCAGCACTACCTTTAGGTGGTTGTGAGTGATTACTGTTATGTTGGAGGGGGTCCATTATGTAATTTTGAAATACTGCAATCCCAAAATTCAGTATTTCAAAATTACATAGCCAAAAACTCAAAGTTCCGAAACCGGCAGAAGCGAGAAATTCAAAATCCCGAAGCATGGAGATATTGAATTTCTGCTTCCGCTGGTGCGGTGTGTGGATGTATCGGTTGAATTTAGGTAAGTTTGTGTGTGCAAATGTGTTGGTTAGGGGCTTTAGTGTGTGTAAGTGTGTGTTGTGACTGATGTGTGTGTGTGTGAGGGACTGTAAGATGTGTGTGTGTGAGTTTCGTTTGTGTTTCTGTTTGTGCGATCTCAGAGTTAGAATATATAAATAGGGGGGTGTGGGGGGCACAGTCCCCCTGCTTATCTATAGTGTATATGCATTTATTTGATTGTGGGGGCAGTTTTGTGCTTGTTTATGTGTGTACTGTATGTGTAGTGTAGTTTTGGCATTTTGAATTTTGCGGTTGTGTGTTTTTGGAATTGTGAGTTGTGCTTGGGTTTTTGGCTATGTAATTTCGAAATACTGAATTTTGGGATTTCAGTATTTTGAGATTAAATAGTGGACCCGTTGGAGGGTATAACAACTTGGCATGCTTTAAAAAAGGCACTCTGGGGATAGATAAAGTTTTTGCCAATATCCAGAAGCCAAGTGGTGACAAGTACAAACCATCTATGGCAAATCATGTCTCCCCAGGTCGACAGATATCGGATCCCTTTGTAGTGACACCAGAAACTAAGGCAACTATTGAAGTCAATAGTTTTTGCTTATACTGTGGCATCATCACTGGTGAAGGTAGGATGCTACTCAAGGCTAAATTCATACCCTCCTGGGACACAAATTCAGAGAGCTCCATCTTGTCTATCTTCACACAGTCCAGTGAGGTACATATTAGGTCATTTATGCCAACATGGACTACGACCATGTCATACTGGTACTTGTGATTTAAATACCAAAGTACATTGGTAATCTGGTGAACCTGGCTGCACACTGACAGCTCACTGTGATCTTCCCCTTGTTTAGCCTAGTAAGGTAGACATCAGTATGTCTTAAATAGATTCCCCATTAAGTAGAATGTTTGACTGCATGGTGTGTTATCTTATGGGCTTGGAAGCTGGTCTAGTATGATTTTCAAAGTTGTGTGTTGTGTGAGGCACTGTCTTTTTTGAGTGTGAGCGTGGCCACTGAGAAATTCTTTTAGGAGGTCTTGGAGGTTTGGCAGGATTACAAGTGATTACCTTCACAAATGTGGGTTAATGTGTTTGTTCCTTAGTGTTGGTAGTGAGTGCTTTGGGTGTAACGCTCACAGCCTGGTTTGCATTTTTCATGTGTGTTTATGAGAGCTTTGCCTTCAATGACATTATGTATCTACATCTCTCACATACTGTGTTCATCTGTTCTAAAATTAAATGGTTGTCAGTAAACATGAGGCAGTTACTACACTGCCTCAGGATGCCCATACCCACCAGGCCAGAAACAGAGATGACAGCATTTATTATACTTTTACTCCTAGTATATAATGGATGAAACATACATTGATACCCTTTTGGAGGATGAATGTTTTCAAATAGGATGTTAATGTACAGATATCACCTGGTGAAAAAGAAGCCTAATGTGTCATGGCACAATATTAATCTGCCATAGAGCATGGGCAGAAAAAAAACCAAATTGCCACCATTTTTTATATTCATTAAATGTGATTTTGCTGCATGATAGATGAAAATTAAAATAAAAAAGCACAAAGGAAAAAAATCAATGAGTAAAAAAACTAAGTGCAAAAACAGTTACAAACATCGGCCATTTTAGTTTTCCCTCACTAAGCACAACTTAAAAAGCTGGGTTTAGTGAAGTAGAAAAAATAAAAGTAATGCAGTTACATGTGTGTGTGTGTGTGTGCGCGCGTGTGTTTGTGCATGTGCGTGTGCATTTGTGTGTGTGTGTGTGTGTGTGTGTGTGTGTGTGTGTGTGTGTGTGTGTGTGTGTGTGTCAGAGAGAGAAAGAGAGAGTGAGAGCCAAACAGTCAAAAGACTGGTCAAGTTTAAACCTTTTTATGGTTGGAGTTTTACTGGATCTCAGTCTCTCCTTATACAGAACAAGTAACAAGAAAAGTTAGCAATCAGCTTAAAACCTGCTACAGCATATGAAACCAACTAACTGTAAAGTATAAGCATGCACATTGGTATTAATGCGGTTATTCCTCATTTTCAGTATGCTCTCCTCAATTGCCTTCAACTTCTCAGGCAAAACCTACTGTACTCTAGATTACAGTCAACAAAACTGGCTTACTGTGAATAAATTAAAAGGTGGTAATAAATCCTTTTGAATGTTTGCTTATAGTCTGTGAAAACATTTATTTTTTACATAAAGTGTGAATGCAGGTTTACTTGTTTTAGTTTCCATGTTTATGTAAAATTTCATAAATTTCATATAAGCAGTTTTACTCATCTTTGTTTTCATCTTAATCAAAATTTATATAAGCGATAATATTTTCTGTTCTCTGCTCTTTTCATGTTTATTGTATTATCTTGTTAGGTGTGAGACACCCCATGAAGCAATCACCTGAATATTCACTTGTCTATGAATCCCAGGCTTTATGTTTATTAAGACTTTTTAGATAATAGAAAAAAATCATACATCAATACTCTATTGGAGAATGAACATTCTCCTACAAGGTATTAATGTACAGTTATCGCCTGGTAAAAAAAAAAAAAAAAAAAACAGGCCTGTAGCTTTAAGCACATTAAGCTGTGTGAATCACAGACAAAAAAAGACAAATGGCTGCCATCCTTTTTTGCTTGCTAAATGCCTCTTTGCTGTTTAGTGAGATAAAACTAAAAAGCAAAAAGTAAATACATTTTTTTTAAAAGCTTAAGCAGCAAAAACAGCTGAGGCAGGAGTTACAAGGAATTGCTGTATGGTGTTCTCACTAAGTGCATAAAAGCTTTGTTTACAAAGTGGGAAAAAAAAAAGAAAAATTACTGAAAGTATGTATGTATGTACTATATATATATATATATATGTGTGTGTGTGTGTGTGTGTGTGTGTGTGTGTGTGTGTGTATGTTTGTGTGTGAGTAGGAGAGAGAGAGAGTGCATACCTTGCAACTCCATTGCTCAAGAATTCTGAACAAAACCAAAAATAATGGGGGACAAAAACTGAAATTCAGGGACAGTTTTTTAAAATAAAACCATAATTCAGTTAAGGGGTATACTTTGCAAGACATTTTTCATCAATATAAATTTTCTTGACAATAAGCAGATGTAACTTTAAAATCTGGCTTTAGTGATTGGCTGTTGTCCTCAGTGGTTTACCAGAAAAGCATTTTCAGAGGAAAAATCAGAAATATATGGCAAAATCAAGGACTTTTACAATATCAGAGACAGTTTAGAGGCACGGATGTTGCAGTGTCTTGCACTGTATGCTTTATTCATTCATTTAATCACAATGAGACATCTGAGGTACACTCAGACAAGAAAGTGGCTGTAATTGCTAAGCACAGTTTGTGCATTCTTCTGTGTAAATATATGTGAGTATAAATATCTGCATGTGTGTGTGTGTTTATGTGGACATTAAGTATTATATAACCTATATTCTAGATGTAAAATACTTTATCCAACAACAATGACATATGCTACAGCAACTTTAAAACTTGAGGAAGAGGAACTATTTAATAGCCAAAATATAAAAAAAAAATATGAAAAAAATATATAGCGTATTATCTAAGCAGTATAATGCTCTCCAGGGTGGATGTCATATAGGGAATATTTATTTATTTACTTATTTATTGACATTTGATTACTGGAAAAGTCTGACTGGGTGTAAACCCATTTTCAGTGGAGGCCTAGGGAAAAAAGCTTCAAATTATTACAAAATATTTTAAAAAACAATACTTTTACAATCTTCAAAAATAAAACAAAAACATCTGCAGTTTAAATAATTATAACAGATTAGAGATACTATAAAAACATTGGTTAAGAAATGATACAAGTTATATGACAATCATTTAATATTTAGAGAAATTGTAGACAGTTTGCAGAGAAATTAAAGGTAAGCTAGTCTAATACAAACAGTAATTGAAATATGAAGTGAGGGAAAACAGGCATATGGTATATTTAAAGAGATAACCAGCGAAGAGAATTTGATAGTAATAAGGAAGTAAGGGAAGAAGGGAGAGTAAAGAGGTATAAGGAGTGAAAAGGTACTTGTTCACATTTAGGATATAGTTTATCCTTGTTTTGAGTAAGAACAGAGACAGATTTTAGCTAGGAAATCTTTCAGAGTGGTTTTGAAAGATGGGATGTATGGTATAGACCTGATGGATACAGGTAAGGAGTTCCAGGCCATAGCAACTTTGTACGAGAACAGGCGATGCCCATCAGGATTTGCTAGGTTTATAGACAGTCAGGAGTTTTTGGTCACTGGATTGCAATGACTGACTGGGAACATAGTTATGTAGAATGTTTTTAGTGCTGGACAGGCAGATGGATGGTGTATAATTTTATAGGTGATAAGAAGCTGTGTATGTTATTTAATGAGGCAGTTCTAACCAATTTAGACTTTTCATTGCTATACAGTGATGGGTTCTTAAAGAGGTATTTGCTGAAATCAGCAACATTGTTATAGCATTGTTCAAGTTTTATTTTTGTGAAGACTGGTGGTTAGTAAGCGTGGGTGTTGTATTACCAAGAGGGAGGACTTTATTTATTTTTTCACGAGAGAGGGATTTGGGAAAAAAAAGTATTAGTTTGGTCTTTTTTTGTGTTGAGCATGAGTTGTGAGTTATGAAGTCATGTTTCAGTGGCTGTTTAAAGCTTCCTGAGTAATTTTTTGGAGATGTACCATGATGTCAGATGTGCAAATGAGAGTGGAATCATCTGCGTATTGTATTAGGAGTGGCCTGTTGTGTGGATGTATAGAGGATGTTGGTGAAAATATTAGAGGAGGGGACCAAGGATAGAGCTTTGTGGTACACTGGTGGTGAATGAGAGATAAGGAGAGACCATGGAGTGCCATTTTATTGACTGATACCTATTGGAGAGGTAGTTTTTAAACCACAGAAGAGTGGGCTTTGATAGACCTAGTAAGGACATTTGAAGTAGAAGTTTGCTGTGACAAACTGTATCAGAGGCTTTAGACAAGTCTAGAAATTAAGAAGAGATAGTTTGCCATTATCTCTAGCTTTATTGATAGTATCTATATAGGTTAGAAGGGCAGTGCTAGTACTATGGGAAGGATGGAAGCCTTGTTGTATAGGGTGTAGGAGTTCTTCCTGCAGGAGATAGTCTTGCAATTGTTTTAGAATACATTTTTCAAGTATTTTGGCTATGGGAGATAAGATTGTTATAGGTCTAAAATTATTAATGTCTGTGAATTTCCTGTTTTGCACAGAGGAACAACGTGTGACTTTTTCCTATAGATAGGGAATATGGGATTCCTGGACTGACCTATTTATAAGGATTGAGACAGGATAGGAAGTGCTACTGGCTGCTATTTTTAGGTACTTGCTTGGAAAGTCATCAGCTGAAAAAGAACATGGTTTAAGTTTGTTTATGAGTAGTTTTATATAGGATGTGGGCACAGGTTTAGAGGTGAAAGTGGATATAGTAATATGTAGGAAAGTCTTCAAGATACACCACCATGAGCTTGCACTATGTCACAGTGATAAAAACCCTTTTTATTTGAAGAAAAACAATAAAAATGCTAAAAACACACGAAATTCTCAGCTGAGATAAGTGCTTTCGTCTTCTTAAGCCTTCCTCAGATCATCTAATTGTCTTCAGGAAGAGATCAAGAGGTTAGCAAAGGTGATCGTGTTGCCATTAGTAGAGAGCCAGAAGTCTTTTGCTTCTCACTTATGAGATCGTACTACAGTACTTATAATGCCACTGCATATTTGCTGTAGGGGTTAAGGAATTAAAAGCACTAGTAGGATTTGTAAAAGTCCATTGCCCCTCTTTTGCTGATTGCAGCTGTTCACTTTTTAAATTCTAAGTTGTTTTTGTTGTAGATTGGGGACTGCTGAGAGGGGGTCATGTTGTGGCATTATTTGCTTTTGTGAAATGAGATGAATGGACTGTTTAGGGAGCAAATATAGAGTTCATGGGTATGGTACAGAAAGGCAAAACTAAAGACTGACTGGAATAGATGAAATAGGAAGGGGAAGACAGAAGCACATGGCAGCTACGTAGGGATCAGGTGGTGTATCAGATGGATTTCTTAGAATTAGTGTTTATTCTTGTTAGCCTGCTCATACAGTACATTCAAATGCTGGTATCAAATATGAAGAAAACTATTACTCTCAAAATAATCAGAACCTTTCCTTCTTCTCTAGCAAAACAACAAGCAGTCAATCACTGCTGAATTACACCCCTGTCCACTCTCTGGCTCTTACAATAAGCTTACTGCCCTTCCATCCTTCTACCTTCTTCTGTATCAAGGATTACAGCATGGTCATCATGAACTACAAGCACATGTATGCTCTCCTGAGATTCATTTAAACTGAGGTCTTCTGAGATGAATTTTGAACTGAGTGAAACACTATATTGCACTTCAACAGGCAGGGTATTTTACTTGGTGGTTCATCAAAAGGCTGTGTTCTAAAACTATTAATTTACTAGACTTGTGTAGTACTGTCCCAGTGCATAAATCCATAGTCACTATTACTGCATGAAATTATCTTAAAGAACTAGTTTAAAATCACCTTTACTTTGTTGGATCTTTGGTGCAGAAAGGTTAAAGCCCATAACTATGTTTTAGATGACCAGAGACTGATTAGTAGTCAAGGCAGTAGAAGAGCTGGTGGGGAAGGCTGAAGTAAGTAACCTACACTGGCATGCCAATCCTAGGGGGAGGGAGGTTCTCAGATTTTCTGCAATGCAAACTCCCATTATAGGAATACTTTCAAGGCATACAGTCATACAGTACTGGGGACTAGGCATGTTTTGTTGGTTCCTACCAAACTGTTTGCAGTAGCCTTTTAGGGAGCTGTGTGCAGGACTGCACACACTCTATCAGGAGGACATTATAGGCCCTCATAGCGATATAAGTGTGCATGTCTTCTGTCAAGTTTGAGGTTGTAGCAGAGATGAATCATGGCCGAATGGGGCCCTAGGCAGAGTAATGGATTGGGCCCCCCAACCATTCCAGTGATGTTCTTCGTGTTTCACTGTTGCAGTCATCACTTTTGGGTTATCTGCTTGCAGTAGCCCTCAGTCGGCCTGATTAACAAAGTCTTGGGTCCTGCATCGGTTGCTGTCCCTTCTTCCATGATGTCAGGTCGTCAGGGGTATAAAACATGCAGCCGACGCCATTACATCAGTCTTTCTTGCCATGCGGTGCCTGAAGCCGAAGCAGTTCGCAAGTGCCGGTCGGCCGACTCCTGAAATTTTCATTTTCAAGTTTCAGAACCGAAGTCTTCAACTAAAGCTAAGTACCTCATTGGGGAAACTTTTTCTTGCTCCTTACCAATGTCAGTAAAAGTTAATAATTGCATTACTTGTGGAAAGCAAATACCTCACAAAGATTTTCATTCGTACTGTGTTCCTTGCCTAGGCCCTGACCATGACGTACCTTGCTTTCATTGGTTTTGTGCCTTATTTAATCAATGCACTATCCATCGTCGGTATATTTTTGCCTCTAAATATTTTGGTTCTCAGTTCAATTATCCAGAAATGTTGTCAATAAGCCATCCGACTACCAGTATTCCGAAAAAGCACAAAGATAAAGACAGAGACAGGCTGCCTAGGTCCAAAACTGCTGACGACGCTTCTCCTAAGCCAGTCACCAGTTCACCAGTACTCAGTGAGGCGCTTTCACAGCCCCTGATACTCGCTACTTCTGACTCGCAGGCCTCTACTGAGACCCATTTGTAGTCCGGTATGCCGTGAGATGCTTCAACTGTGGAATCTGTGGATGTCTCTACCTCGGATGGGTCCGGAGCCGCTGTGCAGGCACCGGCTTCTGAGGGTGTATTCAGGCCTACGGACTTGCATATTAAACTGACGCCTCCTTCTTCTTTAAGGCCTAAACCTCGAACCTTGCCTAGAAAATCGACACCCAGGCCGCATGCTTAGGCCTCTATGCCTAAAAAACAAGTGATAAGAATGGCTGAAGACCTTATAACTTTAATCAGGGGAAGCCAACCTTCCTCTTCTAAGAGACCTAGGACTAAATTTGTTTATGAATCTTTTGACCAGGATTCTGATTTTTCTGATTCTTCTGATAATCTGAATTTACCCTTATCTACTTATGAGGATTCTGATGCAGAGGACTCTATTTCCTGTGCTTCTCCTCCAAAGGATTTCTCTTTTGGTGAGCATTTCCACTGGGAAAGCCAGGATTTCTCTGATTCAAAAAGAGGCTTAGGGACTTCTTACTCCTGCCTCAACATAGGCCTTTAGCTATACCTCCTGTACTAGACATTGTTGATGATGCCTTTTCAGAATCTAGTTTGGCCCCTGATTCTTTGCCTTCTGCTCCCAGAAAATCTGACAGATATTACAGAGTTCCTGATTCTCACAAGTTCCTTTTTAAAAATCCTATTGCGGATCCAGAGACTATTTCACAGGGACCCAAGGGCATTAAGCCCTCTACTGCCAAAAACCCTACCCCTTCTGATAGAGATTCCAGGGCGCTGGATAGATGGGGTAAGAAAGTTTACACTTCTGCAACTTTGGCCATTAGGGCCTTAAACTGTCAGTTTCATATGTTAAAGTATCAACAACATATTATTGGATTGCGTAAACAGAAAATGATGTTGATTCCTGGCTGTGCTGAAAATAAGGATTTACAGAATTTGATGCATTCTGCTAAACAGGTTGGCAAACATACTTTGCAGTGTGGGTTTGATTCGTTAGAGGCTTCTTGCAGGGCTGCTGTCACTGAGTCTGTACTCAGAAGGCGTGCTTGGCTTAAGGAGCAATCTTTGCCTAATCATGTTAAAGCTAAACTGTTGGATGGTCCCTTAAATCAGGACCACCTGTTTGGCAATAAAGCTGAGGAAGTTCTGAAAAAGATGGAAGATAAAGCTAAATCTATGCAAACTGTTAAAGATTTCTTACAAGTTCAGCCTCCAAGATTTAGTAGGCATTGGCCCTCTAAGAATTGGTCCTTTCCTGCACCTTCCAGGCCTTCTCAATCCAAACCCAGACCCAGCAGAAAGCCCAGGTTTCCGTCCCAGGGTACGCACAAGACTAAGCAGTGGGGGGCTTCCCCTACCAAATCTGGGAGTAGTAGGACTACCCCCTATGGAAAACTGTCTCAATGACTTGACTTTAAAACTTCCAAGCACTTTTGAACTGACTGCTCCTTTAGGGGGAAAAGATTGGTCTGCAGGCCAAAAACTGGGAACTCATTACCCAGGACAAATGGGTTTTAAATATAGTGTTCCAAGGATACAGAGTCCATTTTCATACATTGCCAACGCCCAACAGTTGGCCAGATCTACCCCCACATCAGTAGGCAGAGGCTCAAAAGCAAATACTCTCTCTTTTAAACATAAAGGCTATTCAGACTGTACCAGAAGAGGAAAAAGGACAAGGTTTCTGCTCAAGACTTTCCCTGGCACCCAGAAAGGACAATTCATGGTGTCCAGTCCTAGACCTGTCTACTCTAAACACCTTTTTGGTGATTCCAAAATTCAAGATGCTGACTCTTCACCAGTTGCTTCCCATGCTAGGAAAAGATGCCTGGATGGCAACACTCGATTTAAAGGAAGCATACCTGCACATCCCAATCAGGGAATCTTGCAGAAGATACCTACACTTCAAAGCAGGCTACAATCACTACTAGTTCTCTGCACTGCCCTTTGGCTTATCTACTGCACCCAGGGTATTCACAAAGTGCCTAGCCCCAATCATTGCCTTTTGCAGGCAAAGAAATATTCAAATATACCCGTACCTGGATGATTGTTTAATTCAGGAGGAAAGCCAGGACATACTTTTGAATCATCTGGCCTTCGTTCAAAGGGTGCTGACTTGTCTGGGGTACACCATAAATGTAAAGAAATCACACCTGGTACCCTGTCAACAAATTATATTCCTGAGAGCAAGCTTGAATACAACTTCCCAGATGGCTTACCTCATGTCAGAGAAACAAATTTATTTGACAACCTACTTCAAACAAGTGGCCACAAAACCCCTACTATCTGCAAGGCAAATACTACAAGCCTTGGTGTTCATGGCCTCCTGCATTCTTCTAATTCCATATGCAAGACTGCATATGAGGAAATTACAATAGTATCTAAAAAGCCTATAGTGTCAACATTCTCAGAATCTAGAAACAATGATTCCTATCATACCTTGCCTACGCCTGGAGTTTCTTTGGTGGGCAGAGGCCTGCCACCAAAACAAGGGACTACCATTCACAACACCCCCTGCCACCCAAACCCTAATGACAGATGCATCAGATTATGCATGGGGGCTCATTTGGCAGGGAAGTGCATTCAGGGCAAATGGAACCCAAGTCAAATGCACCTGCATATCAATCAAAAAGAAATGTTAGCTGTACAGAATGCTCTAACAGCCTTCAAGGACCACATTCTTCCAAGACAAGTAATGATAAAGATGGACAACACCACTGTTATGTGGTACATAAACAAGCAGGGGGGTACACATTCTTACCCCCTCTGCAGACTAGCCATGGCATTGTTGAACACAGCCCTGAGCTATCAAGTGCATCTACAAGCTCATTTCCTGCCAGGAAAACTAAATACACTGGCAGATGAACTAAGCAGAAACCTTATGGACCCACATGAGTGGAAACTGGAACCAAGGATTTTCAACATGTTGACAAGCAAATGGGGGAGCCCAGATATAGACCTATTTGCCCCCCCAAAACTATCAGTTGGACAAATTTTGCACAAGGACTCCCCACAAACAAGCTTGGAAAGTGGATGCTCTGTCCTTCAGCTGGAAAAATCTATCAGTTTATGCCTTTCCTCCTCTGCCTCTGCTCTCCAAAGTACCACTAAAGATCAAACAAGACAAACCAAGGATGATTTTGATTGCACCAGATTGGCCACGCCAACACTGGTACCACCTCTTGTGCAGTGTATCACTGATGGCCCCATGGCACCTGCCTCAGACTCCTACTCTATTGTCTCAGCAGGAGAATCAAATTCTGCACCCTCAACTTCAAACACTGAATCTAGCAGCCTGGTTAATTGCATAATTTCTCCTTTACCATCCCTCAGTAAACCAGTGATGGATATCATTTTAGAGGCAAGGAGGCCTAGTACTAGAAAGTCTTACGCTGAAAAATGGAAAAGATTCTGTGCCTGGACCCAGTCTCAAGGAATGAGCACAACAGTGCCCAATTTACCTCATATTTTACAATACCTAACTGAGATGCTTCATAAGGGCCTGTCTTCCTCCTCTATCAAAATTCATGCCTCAGCAATCTCAGCTCAGTATAACACAGAACCACCCCTCTTCTCTCATCCACTGCTTAAGCAGGTCCTCAGAGGGGCCAAAAATCTACGACCGCCCAGGAGAGCTCCTACTCCAGCCTGGGAGTCCAACTTTGTATTGGAAAAGCTCACCCTTCCTCCTTTCGAGCCAGCTGCCACTGCGGTCTTAAAATTCCTTTCTTGGAAAACAGCTTTCCTTTTAGCAATCACTTCAGTAAGAAGGGTATCTGAATTACAGGCCCTCATGGTAGTGGAGCCTTTCATCATCTTTCATGCGGACAAGGTGTCCCTCAGGACCAATCCCTCCTTCGTACCCAAGGTGGTATCCAGTGTGGCCCTTAATCAATCCATACATTTGCCAACCTTCTTTCCTAGTCCACACAACAAAGGGGAATGGATTCTGCACTCCTTAGATGTGCACAGACAACTTAGATTCTACTTGGACAGAACTAAACCTCAAAGGAAATCTGATCAATTGCTGGTGGCATTTGCTGCAGGGGCAGAGGAGAAGGCTATTTCAAAGCAAACCATTTCCAAATGGATAGACCATTGCATTCATTTCTGCTACAAACACCATGGAAAACCTATCCCACAGGGGATCAGACCCCACTCTACCAGGGCTGCATCTACCTCTACAGCCTTTCTCAGAGGTGTCCCTACCAGGGACATCCTAGAAACTGCTACCTGGAGTTCTATACATACTTTCACCAAGCATTACCTTTTGCCAATTTTCTCTAAATCCAGAGCTGGCTTTGCCACTGCAGTCTTGCAGGGTCTTACAGCCGGTCCTAATGCTATCTAAGTTCCTCCTCCCATCCTTAGCTTTGGGAATCTACCCAAATGTGATGACTGCAACAGTGAAACACGAAGAACATAGTATAGTTGTGCACACTTACCATAAATGTACATGTTCAAATGTATTCACTGTTGCAATCCAGCCCCCTTTCTTATTTTGGATATACCTCTACTTTCCTTTTCTATCTTCAAAAGCTTTTTGGTGTATTTGCTTTTTTGTTGGCGGTATAACCTTGTATATTTATAGATTTAATTGCTTCCCATTAAGGGGGCACCTGACATCTGGGGCAAGAAAAACTGATGTAATGGCGTCAACTGCATGTTTTATACCCCTAACGTCATAGATGAAGGGACAGCAACTGACGCAGGAGCCAAGACTTTGTTAATCAGGCCGACTGAGGGCTACTGTAAGCAGATAACCCAATAGTGATGACTGCAACAGTGAATACACTTGAACATCTATATTTATGGTAAGTGTACACAACTGTACTTTCCATTACTTGGCTATTTATCCCCAGTTACCATAAACAATTTTAAACCTGTGAGTTTTCATGCTATTTCCTTCTTTACATCTATAGTGATTACAGATATTTGGATTTAATTTAAAACTTTTATTTCAAATTTTATAGCAAAAACACTGATAGATATTCGCTAAACAAAACAATGCAGTCTCACAATGAAAACAGACTTAACATTAACAGTAAACTTCTCTGCCCTTGAAAATCACATTCATTTAATGGTATTAAAACTCACATTCAAAGAAAATGCATCTGGCCAGTTGCGGATTAAGTTTACCTTTGGGTTTTTAAACCATAGACCCCGTGCACACATTTTTAGGACCATGCATACATGCATGTGTTCTTTGAGTCACCTTTTTATTGTATTAAATTATATTCTTTGTTTAATACAGTACCACTGTGTGTTTTAAATTTGTAGTTTTGAACATTTTCCCCATAAACAATGAAACAAACTGTATGAACCAATAATGACAAAATGCCCATTTCAGGATATTTCAACCATAAAAGGCCACTCAAACTTCTGTCATTACAATCTACCAACATCAGTCAACATGCGCAATCTCTGTAGAAGTAAAAGTAATCTGAATAATTCCACATTAAAGAGATCTGTAACTAGTGAAGAAGTTGCTGCTAGCAAACAACTTTATATTTCAGTGTTGCATCTTCAAAGTCAGTGCCTGCTGTCCTTGATGACTAAACTGCCTATGTTACATTAAAAAATATGCTAAGCTGGTAATATTGCAATAGGGAATGGATTGCAAGCCAACAACAGATTCATTGTTACTAAGCATCCCATCCACAGCAGGACATGCTCAGGACTGCAGTACTCTTACCCCTCCCACCCCCTGCTTAAAGTACAACACAATATCAGCAATCCATCTGCATGGTGTGGGAGTTGAACCCATAGCCTTCTGCAGCAAAAACAAGTATGCTACCTGTTGTGCTACTAACACTTCTTTCAAATTCTGTAGCACATACAGTGATGACTGTTTGCTAAACAAAACATTTGCACATTAAAAACAGACTTAGCATGAGCAGCAGTAAACCTCTGTTCCCTTGAAGCTCACAATTCATTGAAAATGCATGGATACTCATATTTTTGAGTAGTCTGGTTGTGGGTGTAGAGGATTGACTTTCTTGTCTGCTGTAAGCAAGGTACAGGATTTGAGCCTGGGCAAATTAACTGTCCTGACCTGCCATCCCTAACTAGGGCATTTTACGCACACACACACACACACACACACACACACACACACACACACACACACACACACACACACACACACACACACACACACACACTCACACCTTACCAATGGAACATTCATTCAGTTCATCATTGCTTTATTCTGTGGACATATGAAGCAGGCAGAGGCAGCTGTTGCCTGTAAATTACACATCCAGGTAGCAGAAAGACATTGTGTGTTTAATTCTGTGTGCAGACATGGAAAACAAAAAGCAAGCAAAACCAGGTGTGTGTGTCAATGCACACAGGTGCGCACAGATGCAGAGGAGGTTCTTAAAGAATAATTCCCCTAAAAAGATACATAATTATTTTTTTTTTTAATTTGAAAAGCAAATGTTGTAGCAGTCCTCCAGGCCAGCAGGCCACTCGTACCAAGCAGCCCCTTGGCAACTGCCTAGGTTGCCCACTGGTGGCCACAGCTCTGGGTTATAGTTATTAGAAAAATTCTTTCCCTTACCAGATTGATAGGCTTGCATTACAAGAGCTGCCACATACTTCTAAAGCCTGGGAAAATTAAGGTCAGTCCTTAAATGTGAATAACATTGGAGTGAGAAGGCTGAAGCCATATCCTCGAGCTCCTGGGACAAAGACAACCCTAGCAAAGTAGGATACCTGCATATTCTGGGGGTAGGGAGAAAACTGACCTTTAAAGCTGCTTGGTTGGCACTCATCAAACAGAATTACATTACAGCAAGTTTTAATATCTGCTATATTTTTTTTGAAACTGCACTTTAGTTTGCATACTTGCTTGATTACAAATTAAAGGACTTGCACATTTAACAGGAATCTCCCTCAAGGAGTTGATATGGAATGCAAGTCACTGTGGTGGGCTGGGGAATGGATAGATGAATGGCTGACCAAGGTTTGATGGCCAAGGGGCAAAATGCACATATGTAAATAATCTTCACTTCAGTTTATGTGCTGAGATCATAAGGTAAGCATGTTGAAAATGAGGGCCAAAATAGCAAGTCTCCAGTGTTATGGGTGTGCACTATGGCAAATGAAGGGTTACTGAATGTTATCAGTGCTTTAGCCTGAAGTCTGCAATGCAGTCACTTCTTCAGTGTACCTCTTGCATATTGTGTGTGCTGTTTGTCAGACTGAAGTTGATATTTGCTCTGTTATGTTGTAAAACTATTTTCATGTGACTGCAGTGGTGTTATTGATACAGCATTGGCATCCTAAGCCAGAAACTGTGGGTTTGATTCTCATCAGGAGTGATATTATCTTGATACAAGTAGAGCTTTTTGGGTTAAGGGGATTGACATAATGGTTAAGCTGTTTACCTTACCAACAGAAGGCGCAGGGTTTGCTTCTCAAATGGATAATTGGCTAGGCTTAAAATGGCCCACAAGGGCAGTTAGCCTAGTATGAACCTATGTGGCAATATTTAAAGGCCCATGAATGGAACTGAAGTAAAATCCAGTTTTGAAAAATGCTTATTTTGAAATGTGTACTACATTTCAGGAGTCTTGTAAATGTAGAATTATTTTTTTTCTGCTAGGAAGCACATGATGGTTTATCTGAGAATTACAGGCAAAGATGTTTTCATGGCTTCCTGTATAGACTTCCATACCAGACAGCTGTATTTATATTTGACTGCAGTTTCTTACTGGATAGAAATAATTGAACTGAATGGGAAATGGAGAAAAAGAGAGATAGAGAGAGAAAAAATAATGTTTGCTGCTGTAAATAATACTGCAACATATTTTTTTATATCTGGTTTTGTGACTTGTTAAATTTTTAATATATAGGATCCTGCACCTAAGAATGAAAACAAAGACAATGGCCTGATTTTATACCAAATAAAGATATGAAGCTTAATGAAATTCAAATGAATGAAATAAATTTTAATAAAAAACAAAACACTACAGCTTCAGACAAACCATTACTGAGTTGAATACTTTTCTATACTCCTTTGTGCTAGAACACATGTCCATTTTTTGTGCTTGTTTAAGAGCTGATCTTTGCATAGATTCCAGGAAAAATCTTTAGCTGTATTTCAGGAAAAAAACACAAAGCAAACAGATATGATTACACTGAAATACAGAACTGGCAAGCCAAGTGTAGTTTGTTGAAGGTAAAGGGCCAGAATTCGTTTTTAAGTTACATTCTGTCTGAAGGTGTAGCTTGTCATTTGATTCTATGGTCTTATGCTTATAATCAAAGTTAAGAGCTACATAAACATCTCCGTGCTTCAGAAGCATCTTTGAAAACTAAATTATGTCTTGAATTAAAAAACCTAAACATTAAAAAGATAATTTCTGTCAGTCCATATAGTTCTGAAAATGTATAAATATTACCCCATAAAATTCTTATCATACACTAGTGAAACTTATGGTAATACATGTTAAATTGTCTTTATTAGTTTTACAGAAACAGCTCAGTAAAAAAAAACTCTCCGACTCTCTCTCTATCTACCTATACATGAATGTACTGGCATTCGTAGACTAGATTTTGCATGACTCAGATTTATGGGCCATTGATCACAAACTAGTGAAACCCAATTTAACAAATGAGAGGAGCGAAGAATAAGCAGATGAGGACTTGCCTCCCCTTCTGCTTGCAAGATTAATTTTAAAGCTCAATCATGAGGTTCATTGAGTTAGATTTTGAAGGATAATAACTGATAATTTGTGAGCTGATTTTACTGCGAGGGAAGAAAATGAGTAGAATTGTATTTCTCTGTCTCTCTACACACACACACACACACACACACACACACACACACACACAGAGATAGATATATGTATAATAATTAAGGTTCATAATAACATCCCTTTAATTACCGTTTACATTACTGTTATGATGAGGGGCATGGAATTCTATACAAATACTGTGCTCCAGAACTGGATTATAAAGCCCTCAGATAAAGTTTCAGTGTAATTTTTGCTGTTGACAATGCTATGGGTTTCACGTGTTCAGTATCAGAGCTCTAAAAGTAGCAGGAGGACTTGGCAACTGCCTTCCCTGTAAGCTTGTATTTGTTGTGCACTGTGGGATAATTAGTATTGACTATCTGCTGAAATTTGACACTCTGGTCTACACAATTTGGAGGCAGCCATTGCCTTGTCTTTCCATGCCTCTGTTCTTTCAGTCTTGTATTTGACTTTTAGAGATGTTCATTTTCGGGAGATTTCTGAGCTACATCTTCATAATTTGAACTAAAAGCATGCTTGTGGTTTTCTTACCCAATTCAAGAAAAGATTTTGATTATTGTGACTACAAGAAAGATTATCATTGAAAAGTACAAACATACTAGATCTTTTTTACTGTTTTTCGAGGGAGTTGGCACATACCGTCTTAATTCATACACGCAACTAAAAGACTTGGAAGCTGGTGTTTTCAAATGTCTGTTGACTGTTTATTATGCTGGTCTGTCTATCATACCTCTCAACTGTCCAGATTTTCGCAGAATGTCCAGATTTTTGTCTCATATTTTTGGTCTGTACCTCATGAAATTTGGAGTTTTCTGGAAAATCATTGAGGGGTGAAGTCGCTAACGAATACTAAATAATGACAGACATTTGCGTTTCAGACTTTATATCCTTCAGAAAATATATAATAGGAATGCAAAACCTGTTATTTTAACAACTTTCTAAGTTTATAGGAGCAATATTCAAAATCCGTACCTATTTTTGTGCCTTTGTCACCCCATTATTGATGGCTTTGTCCAGATTTCCTGCACTGAGAGGTTGAGAGGTATGTCTTTCTTATTACGATACTAACCCCATTCCTAAGAAAATGCAGATATTTTATATTCTGAGTTACTGTGTAGAATTACATTGTATAAATTCCATTACTATCCTTACAGAATAGGGTAGAGCTAAATGTTATGTAATTTGTTTAATGTGGCAATTTGTTTTGTACCAACCGGTGAATGGCAATGCCATGTGAGTTTTTTTCTACTCGTTTCCATTGAGACTAGAGCCTTTCATGATCTTTGGACAGAATCTTTCTTATCCAGGGTCCTATGCAGTATTTCAGCATCTACTATCAACAGGACTCTCTGAGCTATGTATGAAAAAAACATTTTAGCACCGAAAGGTGAGCTGGAGGCAGGTAGGGGCTGTTGCATTGTGACTCAGGCTTTGTCTTCTGTTGTTGCCATACTGGGATGTGTGCATGCAAGGACATAGTTTACTGACACACTGCTGTTCCCTTATATACGGCGCTTGAACAATGTTGCTTATGCCCATTTTCAACTATCTGCATGTATATAATTCCTCCCTGTCCTCATGTGGGTGACCATATAATAGCTAAACCCTTATCTGGTTCCCCATAATAAGTGAACTCCCTCTGGCTGATCTACCATTGCCTGGAATGCTAGCTGAATTTGGGTCACATGACACAAATGAGCAGATACCTCTATGCTGCTGGACTCACTTTAATGCTGTGTGCACTTACTATGTCTCTGATTACTGTACTTTGTTGTACTATGCCATATCATAAGTGTTCACTTGACATAATTTCACTTAATTGATTAATAAAGACTGCATATAAAAAGCTTGGGACTGGTTAAGGACTTTGTTTACCCTGTAGTGCTGACTGCTGTGCTTATGATAGCTAATTAGCTCTCCTAGTTAATGAGTCAGTTATTAAACTCAAAAAGTTTGTCAGTAAGCAAGATAACGCCGATTTTAAGGTTGCTAAATGAAAACGTCTGCTCAGTGTTCACCAAGAAAGGGAATGAAATGGAACACTTTTAACATTCACGGAATAACTTCCTCATTTCTCTGTCATATCTAGTCTGTGTCACATTGGTAGTCCCAGGGGATCCAGCACAGAATAAATGATTATGCTACAGTGTGTTGCTCTGACAGACATGATTTGCTGGAGTTAGACACTTGCTAGGCATATAGTCCGCGTCTGGGACAATTGCGTACATATTAACTCCAACCCTAAATTCATTTCTGAATGTCTCTGCAGTGTTCGGCTTCTGCATTGAGGTAACTTTATTAATCTGAAATGCTTTTATGAAGTCCTGCAGTCGCTTAAATGAGTGCACTTGTTGGATTCTACAACTAGCTGAATAAATGAAAAGACAATGTGCTGAATGCAGATAATGTGTCAGTGTTCTAAGGTACAAAATTCTAATTATACAATGATTGGCCATTAATATTCCAAAATGAGTACACTGATTGGACAGCTCGACCAGTGTGCCCATTATAAATAGAACATATATCAACAGAAAAAAGTCTGGCCGCTGAAGTATCATTGAGCAGCCAAACTTTCTATTTGTATATACTAAGGGTCAGAGCAAAATATGAGAAAAAAATGGTACATTTTTCAAAACTAAACAATTGGAAATGAACCTGATTTTCCTTGTATTTCTGTACTGTCCCTTGGAAAATCTTGGCATTCAAAAAAAAAAATACAAAAAACAGCAAATGAGATTCTCACTTCTCTGTTACTTCTCCTGCACTGTACTGATGCACTGTCCAAAAGTGCGAACGTAATTCCAAAATGTTGAGGAGCACTACAGCACCGTAATAAAAAGACATGATTTAGGAAAGGTAAGCAATTTATTTCTTAAATCATGTCATTGTATAATAGCAATAATCCACTCCTGGATATGGATATATCTGGATTTACCCACAGCTGGCTTCGCCCTCATGATCAAACCACACCAACCTTGGTTAAATCCTGATAATACCCACACCCAGTCGTGGATTATTGCTTAAATGTTCCTATACTGATTCACTGCAGAGTGCAGTAGTTTGACAAGCAATAATATAGTACTGAAGTATCACACGGAGTAAAACTAAAATCACTGTCCAAGCCATATGAAGAATTTAAAAAAAAAGGCAAAACAAAATTTCTTGAACTGTAGCCCCAAACCAGAAACAACTCAAATCAGAAGAATGCCATAATTAGAACGAAGTATGATTTTTGTACTTCCTTGTTATGTCCCATTCATTAAACTTTTAAATGAACTTTGTTGTGATATACTATTAGGAAATGGGTATTTATTTTTTAACACTGTTCAATGCACTTTTCTCTGATTGATGTTGAACTGAAAACAGAATATTATAAAGATGTTAAGTGTGAATTGTACATCTTTCTTAGATGTAATAGGAGACAATCCATGGAGGAAAGTCATCTGCTAAGGCCATGGCATGAAAAGAAGGGATACAAACTCTCAGGACTGTACATGTGGTGAAGGGTTAGGGAAGCCAGATGTCATTGTATACACTGGAACAAATGACATGGCTGGGGAAAGAATCAGACAAGTGCAAAAGGAGTCTTTGGAACTAGGGGGAAGCCTTAGATCAATAGCTTGCACAGATGGATTCTATCAGGAGTATGCACAAGGTTCATGGGTTCATTGGCAGTTACTAGGCTAGCAGCCATAGAGACATTACAAGCTTAACCATGTTAATCCCAAGTATTCCCATTTGTTCTTTTTTGGGTATTTTGCAGAACGAATTTATGAACAAAGTGGGTCTGTGATCAACACTGGCTACCCCTATCCATGAGGGGCATGAGTGCCACCCCAGAGACAAATTTGCAGTCTCCCATCTAATTATCTAGGTTGCATTTGAATAGGGTCAATGAGGAGCTCTTTTTTACGTGAATAGGGAGTCTATTCTAGAAAAGCATCAGTCTCTGGGAAACATATCTATCTCTCCAGCAGGATCTGCTAATGTCACAAGCTAGGTTAAGATCCCTAGAGCGAGCCAGTCTTGAGCCATTTGACTTGTGGATGTGCAGCATTTCTATTAGGGCAGGGTTGGCGATTGCCCTATAGGTCAGGCACAAGTTACCTCTCAGCAGCCTATAAGATACAGTGTAAAGTGTCAGGGCTTTCAGCCTGTCCATGTAGGCTGTGGTTTGGAGTCCCTGTATTTTCTTAGTGAGAAACATCTGAGGTCTCTCCAGCTGCTACAGGTGTCTGGTGAGGTACATGCAGAAAGGTACATTATACTCTATTAGTGGTCTGATAAGGGTTGAGTACAGTGGAGATATAACATCCTTTGACCTAGGTGCTATGCCCTCACTTATGAGGTGCACTACATAGAAACTATGGAAACTTGGTGATCAAAGTTTAGATTGCTGTCAACCTATGCTCTCTCAGGTCTCACACCACAGTGTTAGAACTCAGAGGGGTGCTGTCAATATTGTAATTTGTAGGGAAATTATGTTTTGCCAAAGGAAATTATAATGCATTTTTTGTATTTAGTTTTAGACCATGGCTTTGGCACCATTCATTCATTTGTGTTAAACCTTCTTGTAATATGATGGCATATTTGGGGGAATTAATGATTGCTCCCAGTTTGTAATCATCAACGAACTTGGTGAGCCAAAGTCTATTTCCTTTTGCCTGGACATCTGAGAAATAGATGCCAAACAGTGAGCGGCCCAGCAAAGACCCCTGTGGTACTCCACTGGAGATGGGTCTACTGGTGGAGGCGGAGTCACCAGTTTTGACAGTGTGTGTTCTGTTGGTGAGCCCATTGGCTACCCATCTAGTGACGTAAGGGCTAATCCCCATCTGGGAGAGATTCCCAATGATGCCAGAGTGGGGAATTGTGTTGAAAGCCTTGGCAAGGTTGAGATAGGCTATGTGCACTGTCTTACCTTCATCCATGGCTTTGGTGACATTCTCAAAGAAGTTTGCCAGGTATAAAAAGCATGATCTACCCTTAATGAAACCAAACTGAGTTGGGCCAGTGTTTGGAGGTCACCTATGTCCTTGTTAATAAGGTCCATGTTAATTCTTTCTATGGCCTTGCAGGTGAGGCTGGTTAGATTTATGGGTCTGTAGGTCACAGTATCAATTGATGGCCCTTCTTTGTGCAGGGGGATTACTGTTGCTGTTCTCTAAGGAACATAGCTAGCTCTCAAGCTATGATTAAAAAGAACACCGAGTGGGTTGCTAGGTCTTGTTTTAGATTGTTTAGTAATCAACCTGGGATATTATCTGGTCCCACTGAGGCTGTGTTTTTGGCCTTGGTGAGTGCAGAGATGATCTGTTCTCTAGAGACACTAGGCAGAGGGCTGGTGTCAGGTATGCTTTGAGATATGGTAGATGAGGATAGGGGGGTAAAGTTTGTGCTGAATTTGTCAGCTGGCAGGTTAGTGATATTTTCCGGTGTAGTATGAGTGATCCCATCTACATCCAGTTCGGCACATAGCTAGGCATTTCCTTTTAGACTTCAGATTTAGTTAAAGAATGCCTTATGATTATCCTTGGTTAGGGATGGGACTTTAGTTTCATAATTTGCTTTAGATGACTTTACAAGATTTCTAATTTTTTTTTTGTTTAGGCTTAGGAGGGAACTCCAGACTGATATCCCTCTTTGTTTTTGACAGCAGTTTCTTCTTCTTGTTATATAATCTGTTTATACTTGAAATCCACCACAGTGGCTTGTTTTTACAGGAATACATGGTTGTGATCCTGTCAGGAACAGCAGAGTTTATACAGTTGCTTAAGTGTTTGTACAGGGCATTTGTCTACACTTCTGCATAGTGATCATTGATATCTGTGATTGCAGGTGGTATGAAGCTTTTTATGCCATCGCTTAGTAGGCTGTTGTTAGCTTTGGTGAAGTTCTTTTTATAATTTTTGTTCCTGTGAGGGTGTTAGTTTCAATAGTTACTTCAACTGTTTTGTTTTCTGATTTGTGGTCTGACCTAACCAGGGTGGTCATCACACATGGGGAAGTACGGTGATCCTCTATGTTGGTGAGTACTATGTCCAGAACATTTGACCCCCTAGTGGGGGTGCAGACTATCTGTTCCAGAGAATTTGTATTAACAAAGTCCAGGAACATCTGGGAAAGTGTGTTTTTGCTTATGTATATCCCCCAGTCTATGGAAAGATAATTAAAATCTCCTATAACTAAGGTGCTGGACTGTATGGTGAGGGATTCCAGTAAACTGAGGTAGGCAGTGTTCTTATCTTGATTCATGGTGGGAGAACTACACCTAGAAATGATGTGTTATGATACTTTCCCAGTAGTTAATTGGACATGGAGTAGTTTGAGAGAGTCATGCTGTTTGACCAGTCTTGAAGTGTATTTGGTTTTAATGAAGATGGATACACCTCCACCTTTGGTTCCTTCATGCTCATTTTGAGGTCTGAATGTGTAGAAGGCATTGTAGCCTTGCACAGTCGGGCTGCTTTCAGTGACCTTGAATCATGTCTCAGTAACTGCACAGACATCAGCATCCTCCAAGGTGAGCAGTGCTTCCAGGGAGTGCAGTTTCATATTTAAACTCCTAGCATCAAGCAGCACAACCCTGAGTTTGTCTTGATTAGATTTTGTTACATTGGAAAATTTGTTGTTTTGACATTGCCTAAAGAGGCACTATGGGGGAAGCCAGGGCCTTTGCCAGTATTTTAAAGCCCAGGATGGACAGGTGCAGACTGTGAAGATAAGTGAAGGCTGCCAGCCTAGCCAGATAGAATTTTGTAGATAATTCTGTCATTTGTAAATATTAATGTAAGCCACAGGCTTGTTCTCTTAAATGTGAAAAGACTGCATTGGATATTGAACTGCAAAAATGTAATAACAGTGCACTCTGCTGTAACAAAGCTGATAAGTCAATTCTTTCATGTCAAAACTCTGAGCAGAGATGTCTAGATAAAGGCATTCTGCCCATTGTTTTGAGGCCAGAGTTAATGGGTAGAATTTGCATGTATAATTTCTTTTATTGCTCTGGCTTCCTGACCAGCTGCAGGATCAAAAGGGGTATTAACCTCTGAGAGTCTTTTAGCCTGGGAATCAGAAAGAAATTATGTAATCTGAAATGAATCAGTGGTACTGTGTTATCAATTTAAGGACAGAAAGAATCAGAGCATTAGAGCATTTGTCTTGAGAACATCCAACATCACCATCACTGCCTGTGTCTGTATGTAAGTAGGATTTTATAACTGTGTTTTCTCTTAGAAATAGTTAGGAGTTAGGAAGATTAGACTAAGTATTTTTCTGTGATGTCAGAACTTTTCTACTGTATTATTTTAAACATTTCTCTGTGATCTTTGAACTCTTGACTAGCACTGTGTAGTAAGAAGTATTGTCTTGTGTTTTTATTATTTATTATTAAATATTTTTAAACCTTTCAATTTTGACTGTTTTGTGTAGAGATAATTTAAGCTCTAGAGTACATTATATATATATATATATATATATATATATATATATATATATATATATATATATATATATATATATCGTGATACTGCACCAAGTCACTCCAAATAAGCTTTGCTGTTCAGTCACATTTGCCATCATTTGGATAATAATATTGCACAGTAATAATTGGACATCCTTTAATAAGGGCATTTGAGTTGCTGATAAATAGCTGTGTGGTGGCAGTGATTTCTACAATATAGTCTGGGTAAAAGGGGCACAGCTGAAAAACCTGTACAAGCCTTCCCCAGGAGTGTCTGTGTGTGTATGTGTGTGTGTGTGTGTGTGTGTGTGTGTGTGTGTGTGTGTGTGTGTGTGTGTGTGTGTGTGTGTGTGTGTGTGTCAGCTACTTGGGCAGGGACAAGAAGCACTGGTTGGACAGAGAGGGTGCTGGCAGTTTTAGCTTGCCCACTGGGCTGAGATCTGGATCCTATAGCTGTGCCAGTGGGGAGTCTGATTGGGGACCTGGAGAGAAAAAGAGAAACCAGCTGCAGACTGACTGTGATCTCTGTGTGCTTTTAAGTGAAATTTGACTTTACTGTGTGTGTATTTGATAGCCTTTCCCTATATGGACGCTCCTCACTGGTGTTAGTGGTCAGGATTGAGGCTCCTTGATTGCCGGGCCAGTGCACGGGCATCACACAGACCATCTCCAGCAAAGCAGTGAGGTTTGTCTACCATATCCTCCCTGGCTGACAGATACTGGATTCCTCTGGACTGACAAGAGCAGCTGAGCCAATTGTTGAAGTCAGTCACTTTTTGTTTATATTGTGGCATCATTCTAGATGAGAGTAAGATACTACTTAGGGCTAGGGACATACCTGTTTGGGGCACATAGTCAGAGAGTTCCATCATGTCTGTCTTCATATAGGCCAGAGAGGTATGTCTTAAGTCATTCACTCCAACATGGATTATGACAGAGTCATAACAGTACTTGTGGTTGAGTGACTTGAGTGCATGCATGATTTGTCAGATCCTGGCTCCTGATAAGCAGCTGACCATGGCCTTCTCCTTGTCCAGTCTGGTGAGGGGGACATCTGTGTGTCTCACTGTGGAGTTGACTATGACCAGGACATTTGATGTGTTTTGCCTTATGGGCTTATTTATTGAGACATGGGTGTGTGTGTTGATATGTGTAGTGGTTTCTTTATGCTTAGTGGTGAGTGTAGGTGGTGTGTTTGGGAGGTCTTTGTTCTTTTGGTAGGCTTTTAGTGATTACCTCTGCGTATATAGGTTTATGTGTCATGACCTTATTTTGTGTGAGTGGTGAGGTTTGCGTGAGAGGTGAAATATGTGTGCTCACAGCCTGTTTGATGTGTAACTTGTTTTTACATCAGAGAATTGACTGCAGTTCTATAGTGTATTTGCATCTCTCACATAGGGTGTTAGTTTGCTTTAGGAATAAATGGTTGTCAGTATATATGACGTAATTGCTACATTGCCTTAAGATGCCCATATCAATCAAGCTGGCAGGAGAAATGATGTGAAACTGCCGTCCGTTGTGGTAGGACTTTTCTGAATGTGGTATTTGGGAAGCAAGTGGGTTAGCTAGACTTGGTCACAAACAGCAAAAATGAAGCAGAAATTCAATTTAAATACAGTTAAAGTGCAATGCTGGCTTAAAATATACTTATTTTTCAGTTTTTTTCAGTGAATGCCTTAGATTTCAATGCAGATGAATTCCAGATCTTCGGCTAAAATTACCAAACTTTGTGCAGTTCCAGTAAACTGAGTGCAAATCCACACAAGTGAGAGGCTTATATACAGGCAAATTTAAACAGTTTTAACACAACTACCAATGTTAAAGCCCCAGACTGAGCCTTTCTCCAACAATCCCCAACTCAGATGGGTCCTGAGCTACACACTTCTGCTACAAGGGTGCAAGGAGGCCCTCTTAATGTAAGATGGCTGGTCTAAGAGCACAGTGATACTAAACAGTCTAGATTCAGCATGTGTGAATATAGCCTATGCTATTTAAGGCAAGGAGACAGTTTCTAGATGGGAAGGAATAAGGGAGAGACACTTAAAGGCCAAAGCGAGAGTGTTTAGTAGTATACTGTTAGATAACCTCCAGTGGTGCCACTCTCTGCACAAACTGGCAGCTCTTCGAGCAGCTGTGAATAGTGGGAGACTATGGAGAGCATTTCCTATACAGGATTTTAAACTGGAGAGGTTTACTTATATTCAAACATGGGGAACCACCCGACGGTTTTGAAAGATGAAAGAATTGTATAAAGTTAAACTCTCAGGCCAATCAGATTAAAAACACAATAAGGTATTGACCAGTAGTTCCCACCTTGGTTGGGTTAAATTTAGGACAGTTTGGACACAACGGGAACAGGAGAAGACCTCTATTTAAGAGTAAGAATAAACAGCTGAGATGAGTAAAGAAGAAAGAGTAGAAATACTGTGGGTCACAGTGGAATTAGAAATGGCAACAAAATCTACACAGGTACCACATAACAAATACCTTTTCATGGTAAGAGAATGGTAAGAGAATGATGAAGTTTTATTAGTATGGTAAAGGAGGTTGTGCAGGTAAAAACTGGAACATCCCAAGATATTAACTCCAAAGACCGAGATAGTTGTCAAAGCTCTACATTGGGTGAGACGCAGACAGCTAACTCTATAACATGATCAAGAAAGAGCAGCCTAGGGAGCTGCTGAGGCAGGGACCAGGTGATATGCTGACTGGTGGCACTTACCAGTCCTCTAGTTAATAAGATGGTATTATTAAACAGGCATTCGGCTTAAACTGCTGATATCTGGAAAACATTCATTGAAAAATGCATGATCTCTTGAAAGACTGACTCATGTCAAGAAGAAAGCATAAAATTCATCATCAGCTGAGCAGGACAAGCAAGGGAGAACTGCGGTTTAATTGATGACTGGACTGGAAGCAGTTACTTGACAAGTGAGAATACGGCTAACGAGCTAAGTAACATGGCATCAGATTGTGGAAGTAATCAACTACAGAATTATAAAAAATCAGTATAAATCTCTTGGATTATATGCAAAGATCAAACAAAAGGATAAAAGAAATGGAAACTTCAATTCCAGTTCATTATGACCAGCTGGCTGTAATGGATGTGGACGTTTAAGATGTTAAAAACGTGTAGTTGCAGCAGGATAAAAGCTGACATTGCTGGAAGCCTGAATAACCCTCCCAATAATATATATATATTTACTCTAATAATTCCATCCCTGGGCCCATGATTAACCATTATGGATACTTTATTTTTAGTTCCTTGCAGCAATAATAATATAATGTCATCTCTACCATAATTGCAGTATACAGACTTTTATTTTATATATCTAGTTGTTTGATTTCTAAAGTATTTTGATTTATTGCAACAAGGTTGTGACTGAAAATAGATACATGTAGCTGACTCCACCTGCCTAAACAAAATAAACAGGTAATTCTATAAACAGTAATATGATAAGCAAAGCATTTGACTAAGCATTAAAAGACAGAGGTGTATTAACAAGTCTCCGTATCAGAAGGATGACACCAAATCCTGGGATTCCTAACACTTTGATTGATAAACTGTGATTCAAAGTCATCAAATTTAGAAACTTATAGTTACATCTTTAAAGCATTTTTATGGAGGCTTTGCCTTCCCACACCACTGCTACTTATATAGACTTAACTGTGAGATCACTACCTTTGAGTGGGGAGGGGGAATCTGATATACAACAATCTGGGATTTAAGAGTATTTCCCCTCACAGTTACATGTTCAGTTTTGGTATTCTGAGCAATGAAATTACAGACATTGGAATTACAACTGAAAAACATCAACACAGATTTTATGGTGCTAACTTAATAGCTTCAAAAGTTTTAAAGATGCACTTAAAGAGCATCTCTTTACGGATCTTCTTCAGTAGACCGACTTCCATAACACTGAACCACATATAATTGAGATGACAACACCGAAAGTTCTTTTTAACAAACATTCTGAACATCGTAATTTTAAACCAGGAAAACAATCAGGTGACCAACACAACTGTGACGATTGGGGAGAGACAGACGAAGGCTGCCAGCCTAGTCAAATAGAATTTAATATATAATTCTATCAACTGTATAAATAAATGTAAAATACAGGCTTGTGTTTTTAAATGTAAGAAAACAGTGTGAAATGTGGAACTGCAAAATATGTGACATCATTGCACTCTACTGGCCCAGTGAAGCATGTTGTATCCTTTCATGTTAGAATTCGGCCCCTGGGTGGCTAGATGAAGATTTCATGCCCATTGTTTTACGGCTAAATTTTATAACTAGAATTTAGATATGGAATGTGCTTTATTGCTTTGGTTTCTGCTAGCATGTATATGTGAAATGTCTTCTATTGTTGTAAAGTTATGAGCAGGTGTTAGATTGCTAAATAATGCAGTTTGTGGCCTGAGATCTCAGACCATGTGTTAAGATGATGCAATATGAATACTGGGAAAATCTAAGTGTCAAAAATTATGTAATTTTGGGAGGGTCTTAGAGACATGTTTGTTAGTAATGTTTAAATACTATTTGTCACAAGAGACCTGAAAAGCATTTTGACTTTGGACATCTAACTTACCAGCACTGCCTATGCTCTTTATGTATGTAAGTAGGATTGTAGCATCGTGTTTTCTCTAAGATTAGCTAAAGATTAGAAAGTTAGATTAAGTATTTTTCTGTGTAAATCAGACCTGTCCTTCTGTATTATTTTAAGTTTCTGTGTGATCTGTGAACTCTTAGATATCTCTGTGGTGTAGTAGTTTTGTGTTGTGTTTTAATTATTTATTATTAAATATTTTTAAAACCTTCTACCTGTGAATGGTTTGTGTAGAGATATGCTTTAGAGTACATTATATATTTATAGAGTTTACTGTCTAAGCCCTTACAATAAGCCTTAGACTGAATAGTCACATTACCATTGGATATTAATATTGCACAGTAATAATTGGACACCCTTTTAAGGGCCTTTTAGTAGCTGATATTATTTGGGTGGTGGCAGTAATTACTACCGTACAGTCTGGGTAAAGGGGCACAGTTGGAGAATCTGTGTCAGCCTTTCCCAGGAGTGTCTGTGAAGTTGTATAAATACTTATCTCAAAGTGTGTGTGTGTGTTGTGTCAGCTACTTGGCAGGGATAGAAAGCACTGGTTGGACAGAGAGGGTACTGGATGTTTTAGCTTGCCCATTTAGGCTGAGACCTGGACCCTATAGCTGTGCCAGTGGGGAGTCTTATTGGTAACCTGGTGAGTAAGGGAGCAACCAGCCCCTGACTGACTGTGATCTCTGTGTGCACTTAAGGGAAATTGTACTTTACTGTGTGTATCAGTTATCCTTTCCTCTTCTATGAGATGACCTCCCTGGTGTTAATGGTGAGGATTGAGGCTCCTTGATTGTTGGGCCAGGGCACGGTCGTCACAACAACATCTAAAACAAACCACAGCAAATTAAACACACCCAAGTGGGGGGGGGCTTCATCCCCCACCCCATAAACTAAATATACCAACTCTGAGATAGCACTACAGTGTGGAACAGGGCAAAGTTCACCATGTTGACCAACTGACCTTTTTCCCCATTTTTAAATTACGATGTTCTGAATGTTCATTAAAGTGAACGTTCAGTGTTGTCTAGATTATATGTGGTTCGGTGTTATGGCAAGTCGGTCTACTGAAATAGACCCTTCTTTATAGAATCTGCCTAAAACTGCTACTACAACAATGAATGGGTAACTTACCACCCCATATCAGTGCTAATAGAATATATTTAAGAAACCTTTTTCAGCCTCATAATTTGGTATTTTGTACATGTATATTTCATGTATGATTATGATTATAAAAGTAAAAATAAGGCACCAAAGTTACACACTAAACTATCCACAGTTACGTTTATTAAAAGTAACTGTGGATAGTTTAGTGTGTAACTTTGGTGCCTTATTTTTACTTTTATTGCTGTATTCTTGGCACCTCAGTGTACCTGCAGCCGGTTCAGTTTGTACACATGATTATGATTATGTAAGATTACACTATATTTTTATGCAAATGTTGGCTTGGTGGCTTGTGCTAGTTTCTTTGCACTCTGACTGGATTTTCTTAGGTTACCATTAGAAATATTGGGACCAAATAGAGCAAGTTCTGAATCACCGAGACTGAATGTCTGAAAAAAATTGACTTGCATATATTTAGACCGAGATGGCTTTTTCTCAGACTATTCCCTTTTCTCTGAGGTATGATGATCTTGGATTTGGTATATATAAGCTCAGGTATCTGGGAAATTTGCCTCCCTGCAAAAAAGAAGTTTAAAGGAAAAGAGTGATCTTCAAGATTCACTCTTCTTCTGGGTTCTCAGTCTTTGTTTTTCCGACTTGTTGGCACTCGACATTTTGAGTGCTGAGATTTCAATAGGGAGCCTTTTCTTAATCTTATCCTCTCTGCATTGAATGTATCATTATATATTGAATTCTACCATTTATTCATTGTGTATATGGTATTGATGATTAGTAAGCTCCTAATGTAGTTTCTACTCTTTCAGCTTGGGTTGTGGCTGAAAAGGGTTAGGTAGACTACCCACATACCTGGTGAACAAATAGTAATAAGTAAATAATAATTGAAAATGTGAAAGATAATTGGACAGGACCAATCAGCAATGCAGTCTGTTTGATATACCAGTTGTAAATCAGGCATTTCCAACAGAAATATCAGTAGCAACACTGATCATGGCTCACAGCGACTACTAAAATTGAGAAAATGATGGCCACCATTTTCAACATTGCTAAAACAGTTAACACATAAAGCAATGTTATCTACTGTATCACACGTATGGCTAAATGACACATACAAGATATTGTAACATGGAAATATAATCAGATTAAACTTTAGTAAAAAATCATTGTTTTATTTGAACAGTACTGGGTTTTGGACTTCTTTTATTTAATAAACATTTAGCAGGCGATTATTTATTATTACCAGGTTTCTTTGCCTGCTTCAACTTTGGTCTGAAACATAGTTTAAATTTAATGTAAAAGCTTGTTAAAATGCATTTGGGAATCAAAAATCCATGAAAATGTTATACATTTGGAGAGAGAAGAGATAGGAACTATGAAAGTGGAATGAGGTCTTTAATAATCGTGTCAGATGATCCAAATGCAATTAAGAAATATGAGATGTCAGCAAGGAATGTCAATTTAATTTTCATAAAACATTGTATAATCATAAAGGTGGGAGAAAAAGTCAGCCTTTTTGTAAAGAGGTTCAGTTTCTTTCTGTAATACTAATGACCCAACTTCAGAACTGATAAGATTTCTGGAGAGCCAGGCGGATGTGGCTATAAGTGAGTGTGTCTAGTGACTTTCCTTCCATGGGATGGTGGGGGTGTGGTCTGCTTTCATTCATACATCAGTTCCTAGCAGTCTCTGTATCTTAAACTGATGTGCATTGTGAGGAGTCAAACTAAAAAGATTGTCTAGAATCTTAGCATCTCTGCATTCTCTAGCACAGGGGCAATAGACAGAAATAGAGTCAGTGTATGTTTATTGGATCGGGCCGTATTGCATTTTCATCTTCTGCATAACATGAGATCCTCTTGCAGGTCTTATCTAGACCTCATCCAGTGCAGGACACTTACCAGTAGTGACCATAAAGGCCACATTCTTCTGAAATGGAATTCTTTGTTGTAAGCAAAATACCAGGGGTTGCATAATGAGATGCAGATCTATAAGGAGATTCCTGTTGCTGAAATATTTAGCCAAGCAGAATTCTCCAAATTAATATGGGCATCCATTCAAACAAATGAGTTATGGAAACCTGGAGTATTTTTTCATATGATCAGCCAACCTGCAGCTAATATTTTTAAAGTTTATTGAGTTTGACTCAGTTTCTTTGTTACTCTGGATATAACATTCACAAGTGTTAACAACTTGTGCCCTTTTCTCCACCTTAACTCAATACCACCCAAACAGACCACTTAGATCACAAAATGAAACCTTGCTACTCATCCAAAAACCTGTACTCCCTGCCGGACAAGCACTCTATTTTTTTCTGCATTGCCAAACTCTGGAACTCACTCCCTACATCACTCAGAGCCACCAGTAACACCAGATCCTTCAAAGATGGCCTCCATTCACATCTAGTTACCCAGTGGCAATGCTCCTGCTCCAAACCTCACATTACCTGACCCCTTCCAAACTGCTCTATTAGCAAAACTGTAACCATACTCTGTATAACTGTTTATCCACTGCTATGACTGCCAGACTGTTATGGTACTCAAAATACAGCTATTCATAGTCTGTAATGACTGCTATAACTTCAAAAATACACAATGCCTGCATTTTTCTTAATTTGCTTTATACCCTCAATCTGTTACCTAACTGTATGTCTGAACCTGTTGCAAAGAACAATACGTTCTGTTTATTTGTTGTTAAGAAAAAGATTTTTCTGATTATTTGTTAATAAATGTCTATTTGGAGCTTTTCTCCCCAGGCCTCCACTGAAAATGGGCTCACTCCAGCCCAGAGGACACTCCTGGTAAACAAATGTAAAATAAATAAAAATAATAAATTACAGCCACTCTGTAATAAGAAGACTGTTTTTTTCTCTTTCTTATCTTTCCCTGAACTGCATGAGCTACGGAATATGAATATATGCATATGTGTGTGTGTGTTCGTGTGTGTGTGTGTGTGTGTGTGTGTGTGTGTGTGTGTGTGTGTGTGTGTGTGTGTGTGTGTGTGTGTGTGTGTGTGTGTGTGTGTGTGTGTGTGTGTGTGTGTGTGTGTACGTGTGTGTATGTGTATATGTGCACATACAGTATAATCTTACAGTCTCCATTGCTTCCACTATTTTGTATAGATACACACTAGCTGCCAATGCCATCAGCTCTCCAACACATGAAACATGTATCTTTATGTATACATATACAGACATACACGCATGCACAGGCACACAGTCTCACTCTTTCTGCTTTAAGAACACCATTTACTGGCTCATGGGTAATCCTTTGTTATAATTACTTTAGCCCTCAGTTCCTACCGGTTATGTGACGGTTGAATTTTGGTGTGTTTGTGTGTGTGTGTGTGTGTGTGTGTGTGTGTGTGTGTGTGTGTTGTACATATGTACCTTTGCATGTCTGTTCCTACATGTAACTTTATTATATGGTTTATATAAGAATGTCCTAATTTTCTGTTGTATTTGTTCTGTGCCAACATAACCAAATCACATAGAGCCATATTTTACACTATCAAGTAGCTAGCCCTGCCACAGTGTGCAGTCTGTGATCCGTGTTCTCCTATATTGAGGATACTGTGTGCCACAGTACAGGCCAAAAGCAGTTGGTCTATACAACTCTTCCCACTACAGGACACTATGTAGAGTCTTTGCTGCTGCCCACAACTCCATTCATTTTGAGTTTGAGATGGAAACACTCCACATGTTTTTCGGATGTGGGAAGAGCCCCCAGAGATACAGGGAGAACATGCAAACTCCAAACAGACATTGGACAGTGGTCAGGATCAAACCTTGTATCGGATGGGAAGCAAAACCTTGAGCATTATGCGAATTGGTCAATAGTCAACTGGCCTTCCATGACTGTGATTGATAAAAGGATATGCAAATTCAGATCAGGTTGCGACATAACCAGCATATTTGCAGTGAGACAAATAGTTGAGAAGAAGCTAGAGATGAGGAAAGAGTCCAACTTGGCACTCCTAGACTTGGAGAAAGCATATGACAAGGTCCCAAGAAAAACGATTTAGGCAGTACTGCAGTGGTTCAAAGTCCTGGAAATATTGATAGACTTAGTGCAGGTTATGTACAAGGACCCAGTCACTCAAATGCGAACAGTGTTCGATCTCACAGAGGGATTCTTAACTGAGCAGCCAAATGATGCAGATTGTGCATTTGTGATTGATTTTACCCACTGTTCTGTTGTTCCGCACTGAACAGTGGTAGCCCCACTTTGCAATTTTTGACTGTCTCGCATATCCCAGTTACAGCCAATCAACATTGTGATATATGAGCTAATCAAGTATCTACTCTTGAGGTAAAGGGAGCCAGTCTGGAGTCAGATAATGCAGCCTGAGACAATCACGTGTTGCTGCTCATTTTTATTTCTTCATTATCGCCTACAGATGGTTTGGGGGGGGCTTTAGGACAGTAAAAAAAAAAAAACGTTTGTGTCTGTATATGATTGTCAGCAGTCCCTGATTTTCCACATACTTTTGTCCCTAAAAAAAGTTTGATTTTATTCTGTTACTTTGGAAAGGATTGCACTTAGACATTAGACGGTAATGCCATTATGTCTTTTGCAACTAAATTAAATGTTGGTAATCTTTTTACTTGGCTATTAATGGGCACTAACGTTCACTAGATCTAGTTTGTGTTGGTGTTTCTGCTGGGTTTCTGTTGCTGTACCAGTTACCGTTGTGCTACTCTTCTTGCAGGTGGTAGTTAGGGACTGAAAGGATTTGTTTTATTTATGTTTGTTTCTTTTATTTCATTTATTTATGTGTTTAGTTTTGCAGAAAGACAGTGTATAATTGGGAAAAGGCAAGTCTTTTTTTAACATCCATTTAGCAGATTTTTCAGGGAATTCCCTGATTTTGACTCAAATTTTAGCTCTGGCCTTCTTAATTCTTCCTAAAACTGGTGACTTTTGGAGAGAAGATGAATTACACTTTATAAATAATGACAGTAATTAGAGTTGTAGACTTCTATTACCTCAGGAAATGTATTTTAATTCACATTTTCTTATTCTGGCAATGTTTCAAGTTAATAGTAATAATATTATAAAATTGTCCCTGATTATTTTTGAATTTGCCACTGATTCTGTTGAAATTTGTACCCCCTTTTTGTTGAGAGATATGCAAAGATATGCTGTAAGTGAATCAGGCTTTTTCAGATTTGACTGTATGTAAGTATGCCCTGTGTGTGTGTGTGTGTGTGTGTGTGTGTGTGTGTGTGCGTGTGTGTGTGTGTGTGCGTGGGTATATGTGTGTGTGTGTGTGGGCGTATGAGTGTGTGTGTGGAGGTATATGTGCGTGGGTGTGTGTGTGTTTGTGTGGGTATATGTGTGTGTGTGCGTGCGTGTGTGTGTGTGCATGTGTGTGTGTGTGTGTGTGTGTGTGTGTGTGTGTGTGTGCGTGCACCTAATGACAGACCTGACTTGTCAGGGGCAGTGTATGCATGAAACAAATCTATGCACCTTGCTATAGACATTGTTAGAGGCAATGTGAGTGTGTTTGTGTGGGTTAGAAAAACAGGTGCTGAAGAGCATGTTTTTTTTAAATAATTGCACTTGAATGCCGTTATGTAACAATTTTCTACTGACTTTATTTTATTTATTTACATGTGTTTTACTGAATTTTACAAATGTATGGTATTCCCTAACTTAATACTTCTGACAGAAAGTCCACTTCAGTCAGGCTCCATGGAAATGCATTTTTGCACAGTGCAACAATAAGATGTTCCACATTTTGACTGTTTATCACACATTGCTAGTGTCTGTGTTCCACACTGACCTCTTAAGAGGTTGAGACCAGTGGTTCCCAGTGGGAAAAAGTTTGCACCAGGTTTCAGCTCTGAGCCCACTGCTGTTCATACTGGTGATGGACTATATTAGCAAACAGGTTGAGGGGACAGGTCAACAAATTGCTGTATGCAAATGATGTGGCAGTACAGGCAGACTCTGAGCAAGAACTTCAGCAAAGAATAGAGGAATGGAATGCAAAACTGAGGCACATGGGATGAAACTAATCACTCATAAGACAGTGGTAATGGCAGCAAATTGGGGAAATCAGAAGGAGCTGAGAATTTAGATGGAAGGGAAGATAGTGGAACAGGTTAACAGCTTCAGATATCTAGGAGGGGTGGTTGAGGAGAAGGGAAGTCTGAATTAATAGGTCAAAGCTAGAATCAAAGGGGCTGCAGCCAACTGGCATAGAGTATCAGGTGTAGTCTATGACAGAAGAATGCCAAAGAAGCTGAAAAGTAAGGTGTACAAGACAGTGGTGCGACCATTACTACTGTATGGTACAGAAACCTGGGCAGTAAAGGCAGAGCAGATGAGAAAGCTAGAGCTGATGGAAAAGATGTGCCTGAGAAGGGTGGTAGGATGCACACTGTGGGACAGATGAAGAAATGAGAACATGAGAGCAGAAGCCAAAGTAGCATTAGTTGCAGAAAAGATCAAAGAGAACAGATTATGGTGATTTGGGCACACGTAGAAAAGCAGAAGACAATCCGGTGAAGAAGATTTGGGACAGACAGAAAGAAGGTAAGAGGAAATGAGGGCATCCAGCAAAGAGTGTGAGAGAACATCTGCGACAGTCAGGCATGAGTGTCAAAGAAGGCAGAAGTGTGGCATTGAATGAAGAGAGATGGCAACAGTTAACATGACACCCTGACCCCATGTAGAAAATGGGAAAAAGGGGGTTGATGATGATTTTTCTGTCGCATTCAGGACCTGTCAGACTATTTTGGTATATTTATTTCTTTTACTGAGATGGAACATTCAGATAGCTCCAAAGCAGCATGTTAAAGGAGAAAAACAAATGATGTGTTGGTGACAGACATTGTATGGATATTGCTTGTATAATTCACCATTAATTTAAAAACCAAATAAAGGTAGTTGATATTTGACAGGCCCAACAGTGGCAGTGTTTATTGCCTAATGGTGTCATACAGTGAGCTCCTATACAGTTCCCTGAATCCCACCTTCATGAGGAATCCACTTGCTGAGATTAATTCCCTGATGTTGAATTTACTGATTGTTGTTTTCTGTAAGAAATTACTGCTGGCACAGTTTCTATGTGGGTGCTGGCAATGAGTCCTTTGTTTTGAGAGATTTTTGCCTTCTTCATTTTTGATTGACTGTGGCATTGGTATATATAAGTTTGGGTGTGGGGGGGGGGTTGCCCCATGCAAAAAAAAAAAAAACAAAACTTAAAACTCTTGTTTTTAATTTTATTGAATCACAACCACTTTCAGCAATTCATAAGAAAAACCATACCCTGTTATACAAAAACCTGCATGTGATGGTTCCCATTTAAAGTCTGGGGAGGGTAACTGTGCTCCTTACAACATAGAACATTTAAGTGTAGCCAGGTAAAATACATAGTTCAAAATTATAGTATCTCTGAGAATTCCTCCTCCTTCTCTGATGTACAGCAATCTCAAAGTTAGTATATAAAAGTAGCAATGGTATGTGGAGAGCAGCCTCTCATGTTAGGGGTGCAGGAGACTTGCTCAGAAATGCTTTTAATGTGTAACACTGCATTGCAGTTTAATGTTATTTAGTAGTAACTGCATATGCATTTTCAAAATTGCAGTACTTGTATTATGCGTAACCATATGAAATGTTCGGACCCAGTGGAGCAAGTCCTGAAATACAGAGACTTAAGACCGAAAGATTGAATTTACTTGTACTAAGTCCAATATGCCTTTTCTCAGAATATTCCCTTTTTCCTAAGGTATGGTGATCTTGGAGCTGGTATATATACATTTGGGGGATGTGGGGGTACGGTGGGTTGCCCCCTGCACAAAGAAGTTTTAAGGAGAAGAGTGATTTTCAAAATTCTCTCTTCTCCTTTGTTTTCGTTCTTTTTTTCTGGCTTGTTGGCACTTGGAATTTCGAGTGCTGACATTTTAATATGGAGCCATATTATGAAGTCCCCATCTTACAGTGGGTTGGTATTCATGATGTTTACCTTAAATTTAGAAGCATAAGGCAGACAATTAGTGTACAGCATAAGCAGAAATATATAGATACAATTTTTTTTAATCTTAACCTTATATTTCTTTTTTATTAGGATGGAGAACCTTTATGTTAATCGGTTCATGCACATGTTTCAGTCTTCCTGGAGTGATTTTGCAGATTTTGAAAAGATCTTTGTGAGGATTAGTAATACAATTTCAGGTGAGTCAAAATATCAATATTTATTTGACATTTACATACACTTTTTGTCCATATCCTGATAACATTATTTAAAAACTGTAGACAAATACAAACGTTTTATTTTTGTCTTAACGATATTCACAAGAGTACATAAAAATTTCAGAGTACTGCAGACATTACAGTCTTGCCTACATGTGCTGATCTGTCTTTTCTATTACAACATCAGTGACTGTGGAAATGTATTGATGTCAGCTGATTGTGGCATTACCATTTTTTTACACAAATTCTCTGCTCACCTAGTATGCTATCATATGCCATGACTCTTCAGTAACGTGCATTATCCATTATGTGGTGTTCCTTTCTGTAGTCAAATATATCTTCATCATTTTCCAAAATTATTTTATGAGAATGGATTCTAATATTTATAAAAGACATGACCTTCTATCTGTAATCTTCAGCTCTGTTTGTGCTTAGACTTATGATGTTCTTTCCTAGATCTTCATCTGTTTTATGTTCGGCTGATCTCATTTGTTCCTAGAATGAATCATTTGATGTAACTGTTCTTGTGCTTATTTCTTTATATTTTTTAAGTTGGGAAACATTGCCACTATCCTAAGATTATATGTGATGCAAGAGTATATAAAAGTATCTGACACAAAGATTTTCATTAGATCTGTCCTGTAGCTGAGAAGTTAGATTTGAAATCCTTGCCAGAGTTTAACTTAAAATGTGGTTATATGCAGCTCCTCCACACTGAGAAAAGGGATGTCAGGAATAAAAGCAATAGAAAAATAAAACTAAGATGAAATAAATGAATGTAGAAGTGGAAACAGTGAAGATGAGGGGGATATGTGCTGACCGAGAATCAAACACTTGATAAACGGAAGGATGGAATATGGATTGTCATACAGCTGGAGCTGGAGTGGTGCTAATGGTAGTGGCATGGTGACAGAATATCAGTAGTGTACAGATTATAGATATGGAAGAGTACTGCAAACCATCACAGCCCAGTTAGCCAGGTTGCACTTAAAAAGGGGTAAAGAGGTACTCTGCTTGATGTGGAGAGGGAGTCTATTCCATAGATGGGGGAGTCTCTGGGATACAAATCTGTCCCGCCAACAAATCATATTGATGTCACACACCAGGTTGAGGCCGCATGTGTGGGTTATTCGAGTGGAGCTTGACTTGCGGATATGCAGCAGTCCCATCAAGGCGGGGTCCGAGATCACCTTGTATGCCAGACAGAGGTCACCTCTGAGGAGTCTGTTTGAAACAGAGTAGAGGGATAAGGCTTTTAGCCTATCTGTGTAGGGTAGATTTTTGAGACCCTGGATTTTCCTGATGAGGAACCTCTGTGGTGTCTCCAGCTGCTGCATGTGCTTTGCAAGGTACATGCTGAATGGGGCATTGCACTCAAAAATGGACCTTATAAGGGAAGAATAGGGGATGTTATGACCTCCTTCTCCCTGGATGAGATACTCTTACTTATGAGGTGGGCCACGTAGAAAGATTTCCGTACAATGGAAGTAACATGGTGGTCAAAAGTCAGGTTGCTATCAATCAGGGTGCCCAAATCCCTCACGACTGACTGCGTGCTTAGGACATTGTTATTAATGTGATAATTTGTGGGGACATCACTCTCCCCAAAGGGGATGATGATGCATTTTTTTGTATTCAGCTTGAGGCCATGTTTCTGGCACCAGTCATTTGATTGGGTGAGACACTCTTGGAGGATGTCCATGTCACTAGGGGAATTAATGACAGCTCCCAGCTTGCAGTCATCTGCAAACTTGGTCAGCCATAGCCCACTGGTTTTGGCCTGTACCTCAGAAAAATATATCCCAAATAACAGAGGCCCAAAGACTGAACCCAAGGGTACACCACTTGATACAGGTCTACTGCTTGAAGTGGCTTCCCCTGTTTTGACCAGATGGGTTCTATTAGTGAGCCCGTTAGCTACCCATCTGGTAACATACAGATTGATGCCTTGTTGAGAGAATTTTATCTATTATACTCGAATGGGGAATAGTGTTGAAGGCTTTGGCCGGGTCATGGTAGGTGGTTTGCACTTCTCCTCATCCATGGCTTTGGTGACTGTCTTAAAAAAGTTGACCAAATTTAACAGATGTGATCTCCGCTTGATAAAGACAAACTGTGTGGGATTGAGTGTTTGGAGGTTGCCAATGTCTTTGTTAATGAGGTCCATGATAATCCATTCCATGGTCTTGCAGATCAGGCTAGTTAGGCTGATGGGTTTATAATTTCCCAGATTGGTGGACGCTCCCCCTTTGTGTAAAGGGATGACAGTGGCTGTCCTCATCATTTTCATTGTTTCATCATTTACAGGCAATTTCATTCATTCATGAGTAACCGTTGCATCATTCAGGCATCCCTGTCATTAGTTACATCATTTACAGACAGTTTCGATTTAAAATAACAGTGACATTGGTTTACATGAATGTTTTTTAACTACAGGGAGGTATATGTACTGCAGTATTATCAGTATGCATAGACAGATTTAGGGCAGCTCAAAGAAAGGAAGGAGGGGAGGAGGCACGAGGAAGATAAAGGAGATGAGATGATAGAGGAGGGTATAGTTGTGATAATAGTACATTATGTTTTGGGCAACAGACAGTTAGGGCACAAATTCATATAGCTATACTAGTAACAGTTTAATCAGGGGTTAACTGTATTATTGTATTTTGATAAATCTGTCAACTGTACTTCCATTTGGTGTAGATGCTAGTTGTAAGATTGGGCACAATATCATTCATTGTTACAGTTATATCTTATTAGTTCTGTACTAAAAGCTATTTTGCTAGCAAAAATTAGTTGAGAACACATCAAAACTAAGCAAATGCTGGCCAGGAACAAGGTCTTATAAAACTGCCTGAAACAGAACTTATGGCATATCCCCTTGAGTCTTACTATGTTACCAGAAATTATACTAACAAAAAACGCAGAGATTTCTGCTGGACTTAGTGTGACATTTGTGCCAGATGTTCTTAGACATGATTTCCCTAATCACATACAGGTAGAACGCTATGGTAAATATCCATATACCATTTAAGTAATGATGACATGACTTTAAATATCCCTGTATCACAAAAAGCCCAGGAAGCAGTCCCCCATTATTTTATCTTTTAGGACTGAATTGTTTGATGTCTCATGGATTGCTTCCAAAAACAAAGAATGCAAAACAAGGGTGTCAGTAAGGATAAAAAGCAGTGGCGGCTGGTGACTTCAAATCAAAGGGGGGCTGCAGGAGACAGTTGAATGGGTGGGGTCAAGGGGAATGGGTGCGGCTAACTAGAAAGGGGAGGAGCTATGCTCAAAACCACAAAAACTGTAACTTTAATTAAATGCGCTGCCCTGGGTGCCAAACCATCATGATGAGAGTCCAATCAAGACAAAATGAAGTATAGAAGAAAAAAAATATTCCAATGCATTGGCTGCATGACAGCTTACTTAATATCTAGATGGAAACAAAAAGGTTGTGAGGCATGAAAAAATTAATTACTTTATGAATACATTACTGGAATGCAGTCAAAATCAAGTATAAGAAAAACAAGCAGCACTCAACTCAAACCACTTCTCCTTGCACTGCAGTTCTAATTATAATTTATATTCATCTTTATTAAAGTACCAAGTAACATGCTGAACATAGCAATCTCTGTGATACCCCTACTTGTAAAAATGTTTCTTACCCAAAAAAGACCTGCTGCCTGACAACAACTATCTACTTCTTTCACGGGGGAAACATGATCAAAGTAAAAAATGAAAAGCAAACAAGAAACAAGCTCAAGATACATTGCTTAAAGGATTACTGTACAGGTAATGGACCACACATGATAGATTGACATTCTGTTTGGTTTACAGGTAAAGCCTGCAAAGATGACTGCAAGTCTCCAACAAATGTAATGAGCTTCTTAAAATAATGTGATCCTGTCCTTTATTACAAATACTGTCATATGCATTTCAGTACCCAAGGCTTATACATTATCTAGTTATGTAAGTATTCTCTGCATGGCAACAACAGAAAGGCTTTCAATGTTGGCAATTCTTTAACAGTATGTTTATTAAAGCTTACTTGCATCTTACAATCTCAGACAAGCTTACATGATGGTCATTAAAGCATTGCTACTTAAACACAGAGCAACAGGCACTTTCTGAGTAATAATAAGCATAAATCAACAGTATAAAAATATGACAGAAACCAGAGCATTCTGTAAAATCAAGGAGAGAATAAAAGTAGCACTTGTGTCTACCATGGATGGGGGGATACTCTGCACATTTACACTGCATAACTGCTCCTTCCCTTGCTTGGACACATCCAGAGTCAGTACATGAGGGAGTGGGGTGCAACAAGTATGTCACAATTTGAAATATCTCTGGCTGACTGTGATGGCCCTGACACATTTGTCATACCTCTCAACCTCAGAACAAGAAATATGGACAGAGCCATACATAGAAGTTTGACAAAGGCCCAAAAATAAGGACAATTTTTAAATATTGCTCTTATAAACTTAGAAAGATAACAGTAGGTCTTGCATTAGTATGAATTTTCTGAAAGGTATGAAATCTGAAACTCAAATTTCTGTCATTATTTTCTAACTTCAATCTTTAATGATCTGCCACTAATTTGCCAAAAAAACACAATTTTATGAAAAATGGACCAAAAATGTGATGCAGAAATATAAAATAGCCACACAATACAGCTGGGAACCTGTCAAAGAAGGGACACTTTTTTAATATTAGTACTGCTAACTTGAGCAGCTGACAAAATAAAAGAATCTACATGCATTTCTGAAATAAAAGTAATTTATAACTCTGATTATTATAGTTATTTCTTAATTGTATGCCCTCCACGTTTTCTTCCAAAATTACTATTTTGCGGCGGGATTATTAGGGGAAGAGCAACATTTTGAGCCAAAATCGGGGAGAGTTGAGAGGTTTGGATATGCCTAATTCTATAAA
This sequence comes from Protopterus annectens, assembly GCF_019279795.1. NCBI lineage: Eukaryota > Metazoa > Chordata > Ceratodontiformes > Protopteridae > Protopterus > Protopterus annectens. The sequence continues at coordinate 613,826,194 of NC_056748.1, forward strand.
GCAATTTATTTGCACGTACCTCTCAACCTGTTAATGCAGGAAATCTGGACAAGGCCAAATATACTGGGGGAACATATAAACAGTACTATAAATTGTTGTATAAACTGAGACAATTGATAGAATAACAGGTCTTGCTTTAGCATGCATTTTTCTGAAGGTTATGAAGTCTGAAACACAGTGTCTGTCATTAATTAGTGACTTAATTACTAAATTATTTGCCAGAAAACCACACATTTTATGAGGAACAGCCCAAAAATAAGAAGCAAAAATCTGTTCAGTCTGTGAAAATCTGGACAGTTGAGAAGTATAGTTGAGCTGGGGCTGTCTTTGAGTTTGCCACCCTTCCCTCTCACAAAATCATGGTCGAATGGATCCTCCCCCCTGCAGCCATTCAAATGAACCATTACTTGGCTATTTCACCCCATTTACCATAAACACTAATGTGCATACTGCTTTACTTCTACAATGATTTGGACTTCATTTGAAAGTTTTATTTTGCATTTTACAGCACAAACACTAAGACATCTGCTAAATAAAGCAATACAGTCTCACAATGAAAACAGACTTAGCATTAAAACTTCTCTGCCCTTGAAACTCACATTCATTGAAACAGCATTGAAACCCACATTCAAAGAAAATACATTTTGCCAGTGGCAGATAAAGATTAACTTTGGGCTGTTTTTAAATCATAGGCCCCTTGCACATGGAACATACACATGGTCTTTGGTGCACCTTCCTGATTGTATTAAATTATATTCCTTTTACAATATAATACAGTTGTTAGAGGGCGTTTTAAATTTGTTTTGAACATTTTTCCAGTAAACAATGAAACAAAATGCATGCACCAATAATGACAAAATTGCCCAATTCAGAACATTTTTCCAGTAAACAATGAAACAAAATTATGCACCAATAACAACAAGACTACCATATTCAGAATATTTCTATCATAAAAGTCTACTCAAACTTCTACAGTCCACCAGTATCAGTAAATATGCACAATCTCTGAAGAAGTAAAAGTCATCTAAAAATTCCACATTAAAGAAATCTGTAACTAATGAAGAGGTTGCTGCTAGCAAACAGCTTTATATTTCATTGTTTCATCTACAAATAAAGTGCCTGTTGCCCTTGAGGAATAAATTGCCTAAGTTGCACTAAAAAAACGATAAGCTAGTAATATTACAATAGGGAATGGATGGCAAACTGATAACAGGTTCATAGTTACTAGGTAGCAGCACTAAACTTTTGATCCCCTGCAGCTCTCAGCTTTTTATAAAAATCTACTTGCCACTCAGTTGTATCTCTGAACTTTGCAGCACAAGAAATCTGGAAAAAGCCAAAATTTGGGGGCAAAAGACCAAAAATCAGGGACACATTTTAAACAATGCTTGTATAATGTTGGAAAGTTGTTAGAATAAAATACTGTGTTACTACCATACATTTCACTGCCAAGTATTGAACCCAGGACCCTGTGCAAAACAGTCAGAGCAATATACCACCATGCCAAATCATCTGTTTTATGAAAGAAAAGAAGACTGAAACTTAAATGGCTACCATTTAGTGAATTCAGTTATCACCATAGCTATCAACATCTTAGCACAAAACACCTGAACAAAGCCAATAATGGGGGAATACAGCCCCCAAACATATTCAGTGAGTTCAGTTATCACCATAGCTCTCAACCTTGGCACAAAAAAACCTGGACAAAGCCAATAATGGGGGAATACAGTCCAAAAAATAGGGACAAATTTCAAATATCCATCGAGGACACCACAGCAAACCCACACAAACACAGGGAGGACATGCAGACTCCACACAGAAGGCACCCCAGCCAATAATCAAACCAGACAACCTGTAGCTGTCAGGCAACAATGCTACCCACTGGACCACTGCACTACTGGCTGTGTTAAGAAACAAAAATACAGAAACCACAGATTTTCTGAGGAACAGAACAGTACAGATATGAGGCAAAAATCTGTACATTTTTTACAAATGGTGGTGGGTAGGGAATTCAGGCTCTTGCCACTTGGGCCGAAGGTACAGGGTTCAAGCCTTATTCTCCACCCATCACCATGTAGCAACTGGGGAATTACACACACACAACATGGTTAATCATGTTGCCCAACATAAATCCCTGCTGAGTTTGAAAGACCAGTTGCTCTCTCTAGAAATGTACTTATGAATATATCTAACTACTGTTTGTGTACAGACTGCTAGGTGGCACACAGAATCAAGCAAAATCATTAGGAATTGTTATAATCTTTACTAGCCTCTATGACTCTTTTGAATAAATATTGACACATGCAGAATTTTAAGAGGGAATGATATATAAGTAGAAACTTCCTGGGAGGCAATCCTATTCCCTGGTGAAATTCTGCCTGTGAACAGTTGTGGTTTTAGCTACATGGCTGTCTGCAGCTAAATGTAGTGCTAAAATACTGAATTAAGTTTATAAACCTTGAAATCGTTGACAGCAACCTGCTAAAAATCCATCTTAGTTGTTGCCGTCCAATCTCCAGGTATTAAAATTATAGCAGAAGCTCAGAAAGAGGAGCTTTCTCTTCAAAATAAAAGGTCTTTATATTCTAGGCCCTGTATTGTTACTGGTAATGGATAATTGTGTAGACTTAGTTTATTTATTATTAAAGCATGTACTAATAAACAGGTCAGACTTAACAAGGAACATCATAAATCTAGGTTAAATCTGAGGGCAAAAATCATAGTGCTTTGCCTAAGTCATAGCAGTTCAGAGGTATGCATGACAGCACAACTTAAAGTACCAGTTGTAATAATGACATATACTTGTAAGTCTACACCATATAAAAGCATCTTTGGTACAACATTACAAAAGCTTTCTCTGTTGCGTTTAAGGCTCATGCATTTTGCAGTCCACATATACCGCTACATAGAGCATTCAGCAGCCTTTGAGTAATTTTATTTTAGTTAACAAAACTGGTGTAGCTGTACACTAAACTCACATCTCCATAACACCAGCTACCAGCAGTCACTGCTACATCTGGTTACTGGGAAGACAGCAACTCATTGAGTAGGGGTGATGCATTAAGCCAGCGTGTGACTTTGTGTATTACATCAAGTTGCCTAATTAATTATTCATGAGACTGTATTAGGAGCATTTATTTATTTATTTAAATAATTGTTTACCAGGATAGTGCACTAATTAATACTGACCAATTTCAGGCTCAGCCCGGGAGAAATATAAAACATTTTGTGAACAAAAAATACAGAAATGTAAGCAATAACAGACTAATTACATAGAAAGAACAGTGTTTATACATTCCGGTGAAGAGGCTCAGTGCAATGCACAATCAAGCAGAGAATAATGTACACTATACACATTAGTTTCTGTCTTCAGTGAATCTTGAGAGAGAAGAGACTCAGAAAGGAGATAGGTTAGGCTGTATGTCCTCTGCTGAAGCAGGAGCATTTGGCTTGGATAAAGAAGTGCTCTTGTGAGTTTCATTTGGAATTTGGAATGTGTTTATTTTCCGTAATGTTGATGAGGAGAGCTTGCCAAAATGTAGGTGCCTGAGAGGAGAAAGTATGTGTAGTGCTATGGAGTTTGATTCTAGGGGCAATGAGAGCTGGAGCAGCTTGTGAGTAGTGTCTCAGGATGATGAAAAAGTTTTATTTCATGAAGTCGAGCAGCAAGGGGAGTAAATGTATGCAGCTGGAGTAGTTTGTAGAACTGAGATTCTAAAACTAGTTTAGATCTTTATTTTATGGGTAGCTATTTAGCTTTTTCTAGGGTGATACAGAAAAGTGAGTTTGCATTCCTTACAAATTGCTGCTTGCGCTTCAGTTATGACATTGCAGCTCAGTAACAGCCCTCGGCAAGCTGCAATGCTAAGTTTATGAATCTGACCCTTGAACTACAAGAACTGCAGTTTATTAAAACATACAGCAGTCACATAGTTTGTTGGGGTAAAGTCTAAGTAAGGTCCATCTTAGTGGTGTTACCCTAGAATTGAAGTTAGTGAAAGTTCACTACTGCAAATGATAATAAACTACAGCAGTCATCAGGACTGAGCTCACTGGTGTTTCCATATGATGTATTCTTTAAATCTGAAAGCAAAATTTTGAAACAAAGGACTGATGTCACAATCTGAGGGCTGCCATGAAACCTGTTTTCATCATGAGATTGTTTGTGTCTTTCGGCTTTTCCCGGTTTGGGGTCACCACAGCGGAACTCCGGTCCGCTAATGATTGGCAGTAGATTTTTACGTGCTGGCTTGCCGGGCCTAATGCACAACCTTCAACGAAGGAACGCCACGTTTTCATTATGAGTAGCAAAGGAAAAGCCTTTTATTGTAACAGTTTTCATTGTACCAATTACAATCCGTATGTGATATTGCTTACTGCCTAGTAACCATTCAAAATAATGAGAAGCTGTCAAAATATTTCCTTAACCAGGTGTCCATTGGGCTGTTCTTATACTGTGGAATGCAGACTTCATAAAATATCAGTAATTGGGTAGGTATAGTTTCCTAGCTTCACAATAAGTTTGTAGCCAGTAATGTCTGTTTTAGTCTTAAACGTTGTTGTACTATTCCATGTCTCCCCCACTCAACTTACATTTAAAGCGTATATATATATATATATATATATATATATATATATATATATATATATATATATATACATATACACACACACACACACACACACATATATATATATATATATATATATATATATATATATCTCCCCAAAAAAACGTTGCCTGTGAACACTTAAGTAACATACTCTTCATTTTTATAACCCACCCCACCAGAATATACTGTTTTACAGCATGTTGTGCACAGATGTATGCTGAAGTTATTAGTTTAGACAGCTTAGATGCTGTGGAATCTCTAAGCTCTAATGTTTCTAAGAGATGCTCAAATGTATGTTTTGAGAATAATTGGCTATATCCTTGCTTTCCATATATGGTATTCCATATATGGTAGTAAAACATTATGCATAAAGTTCTAAAAACAAAGAGCTTCCTTCTTGAAGTAACTGAGGATGATGAATAAAATGGGATACTGAATACTAGTAAACAGTCTTTACATTCTGCCTAAAATGTGAACAAAAACTTAAAAAATGTTTGAACATTTTGGAAAAGGGGCATTTATTTTTATTTGACTTGATTTGATTTACACTTTGATGACAGGGTTAGTCCAATTAGGTCAGTGGCCTCTCCTCAAGGGTCACTCGAGTTGTTATTCATACTGACTAGGGAAAATTTGACCAGGGAACTTTTTTTACTCTTTTGATACTTAAGTGGGATCTTTTACATCCACCTGAGCTGCCACCAACTCAGGCAGACTTAAGCCTTGGTTTAATGTCTCATCTAAAAGATGGAATAATAAATATCAGAAGTAAACTAATGTCTGGGTACTGGAATTTTTCATCATTAACACTGGTATTCTGGATGTCTTCACTGTGCAGATTTTAAAATGAGCATGCAGAAGTTTCATCCCTGCGATATTTTAAAAATGGTTATCACAACTTTGCAGGAGAAGAATGGAGAAATATTGTGCTGTTGAGATATACAAAACACTGCATGAGATGCCCATGCCTGTCTGATGTCTTTGTGTTTGCCGTAGGTTTTTGAACTTATTTTTTGTTTTCTTTCAAGGTAGCCAGGTTAGTGTATAATTGTTTTGTAAATTTTAAGTTTCTTTGCCCCTGAATTATAATTCAGGACCTTCTGTTTAATAAGAGGTTAGGGGCAACAGAAGTACGTAAAACATTGCAGAAGCCCTTTAGATGTTTTAACTTTAGAATTTGTGTGTGAAAGTTTGGAAAACAGAATAGAAACTTCTTGGGCCTCTGCTGTCTTTGAAGTAACTAAAAAAAAAAAAAAAAAAAAGAAAACTAGATGCATCCATTTCTATCACATCTATGTGTTTCTGATCTAGTGAAAAATCTCTTCTACAGGTGTTTCAGTCAGCATGAGGAATGCTGGTTAGACATGGTGTAATAGAATGGAAGGAAATAAATGCTGCTTTTCTACTTTTAGTTTCAAAGGAAGTAGTCAAGGAATGCAAGGTTCGTGTTGTCATGGTGCCTTAAGTTTAACCAGAAGTTCTATGAATGAAGCAAAATCAGAAAAAATATTTTTTTCCCTTTCTTTCTTTTTTTAGCTGAATCTATTATTCCCCAAGATACTTTTTGTATCCATCTTCTCAGTGTATATGGATTCACTGGTAAACAGTTAGTTGCATTTTGTGTAGCTAATCTGCCTAGTTGTGTTTCCTTATCCCACAAGTATGCACTACCTCTTGTTGAAATGTCACTGCTCATCTTTACATAAGATAGTTTGTATTTTAAGTTAGTGTGTGTGTGTATCTATCTATCTATATATATATATATATATATATATATATATATATATATATATATATATTTCTTTCTCTCTCTTTCTATATATATATATATATATATATATATATATATTTCTATACATATACATATATATTATCAAGAATGATATGAGAGGAACATCAATAATTTGTTTCAAAGTAAAATGTGAAAGGGAAGTCATTACTGCTTGTGGATTTAAGATAAAATATACAAGAAACCACAGGCAAATCAAAATATGAAAGTACATAGATAAAGAGTACATTGATGTCTGAAACAGATAATGCATTGTTTAATTTTTTTAAACCGCATAGTTTTAATCTTTGTGATTTTAATGAACATCACAGACCTAAGGTCAATGTACAACTAAGTTGAACATCAGTTGTCAGTAGATTTTTTTTTTTAGATTTGTATTGACTTTAGTTTATGCAGAAAATGCATACACGACATGCAGATTAATTATAAGGAAACACAGAGCCTTACTTTACTTTGAGGAGTTGATGAATGAAGAGAATTAGAGGGAGAGAAAGTTGGATGATGTGGGGATAGTTAATCATGAAGTACAATGGATTAGCAAGGAGAAAGTAAGGATAGCTATGAAGAGGATGAAGAATGGAAAGGCTGTTGGTCCAGATGACATACTTGTGGAAGCATGGAGGTGTTTAGGTGAAATGGCAGTGGAGTTTTTAACCAGATTGTTTAATGAAATCTTGGAAAGTGAACAGTTGCCTGAGGAATGGAGAAAAATTGTTTTGGTATGGATTTTTAAGAATAAAGGTGAAGTGCAGAGCTGTAGTAACTACAGAGGGATTAAATTGATCAGTCACAGCATGAAGTTATGGGAAAGAGTAGTGGAAGCTTGGTTAAGTAGGGACGTGATGATTAGTGATCAGGAGTATGGTTTCATGCCGGGAAAGAGCACTATAGATGCGATGTTTGCTCTGAGAGTGTTGATGGAGAAGTACAGAGAGAGTCAGAAGGAGTTGCATTGTGTTTTTGTAGACTTAGAGAAAGCATATGACAGGGTGCCTAGAGAGGAGTTGTGGTATTGTATGAGGAAGTCGGGAGTGTCAAAGAAGTAGGTAAGAGTGGTACAGGATATGTACGAGGGTAGTGTGACAGCGGTGAGGTCTGCGGTGGAAGTGATGGATGCGGTTAAGGTGGAGGTGGGATTACATCAAGGATCAGCTCTGAGCCCTTTCTTATTTGCAATGGTGATGGACAGGTTGACAGACGAGATCAGACAGGAGTCCCCGTGGACTATGATGTTTGCAGATGACATTGTGATCTGTAGTGAGAGTAGGGAACAGGTGGACGAGATCCTGGAGAGATGGAGATATGCTCTAGAGAGAAGAGGAATGAAGGTCAGCAGGACTAAGACAGAATATATGTGTGTGAATGAGAGGGAGGATAGAGGAATGGTGAGGATGCAGGGAGTAGAGGTGGTGAAGGTGGATGAGTTTAAATACTTGGGATCAATAGTTCAGTGTAATGGTGAGTGTAGAAGAGAGGTGAGGAGGAGAATACAGGCAGGATAGAGTGGGTGGAGAAGAGTGTCAGGAGTGATTTGTGACAGACGAGTACCAGTAAGAGTGAAAGGGAAGATCTATAAGAGGGTAGTGTGACCAGCTATGTTATATGGGTTGGAGACAGTGGCATTGACAAAAAGGCAGGAGTTTGAGCTGGATGTGGCAGAGTTAAAGATGTTAAGATTTGTACTGGGTGTGATGAGGGTGGACAGGATTAGGAATAAGTATATTAGAGGGTCAGCCCAGGTTGGAAGGTTTGGAGACAAAGCCAGAGAGGCAAGATTACGGTGGTTTGGACATGTGCCGAGGAGGGATGCTGAGTATATTGGGAAAAAGATGCTAAGGATGCCAGGTAACAGGAAAAGAGAGAGGCCTAAGATAAGGTTTATGGATGTGGTGAGAGAGGACATGCAGGTGGTTGGTGTGGCAGAGCAAGATGCGGAGGACAGGAAGAAATGGAAACAGATGATTCGCTGTGGCGACCCCTAACGGGAACAGCCGAAAGAAGATGATGATGATGACAGAGCCTTGCTTTGGGCCATAGAGGGATAAAGCTCTAACTACAACCCAGACAATTTGAGTTTGAATAGCAGCTCAGTGTTGGAAGAGCTAAGCAGGGAAAGATGGGAGTGACTGAATTAAAACAGCTTGCCCATCTCGGTGAGAAGGAGATGGTGGTGCAATCAGGACAAACTGCTCTTGTGTAAGTTAAGGCTTGCATATTTCCAATTGCTATAGAACAAGGGGGTGTGAGCTTGGCAGTCCCAAGCTAGTGACAGTAGCCCTCATAGGTTTGTGTGCGTGTGTATGTGTCTGTGTTTAGGAGAATGCACATGTAGGGGAAGCCCTAGGATGCCACTGGGGTGGGTTTGGCGTAATGGTTAATGTTGTTACCTTACAGACACAAGTTACAGAGTTTGATTCTGACCTAAGATTAGGACTTTCATGCAAGACTTAAGAGAGGTACAGAAAGCCCTAAACTGTGAGTAACAAGCTTTTCAGTAAAAAGGAAAGGAAAAAAAGCTTTTATTTCAGTTATGCTTAAATATCTAAGTTGCACTTATAGTGACCTATAGTGATACCTCTTTGCACTTTTATTGCTTTTTACATGTCTGAGCCAAAAAAATTATCTGTCTGCATTTTTGAGTTTGTTCTGTGCCCCTAGCCTTGTAACTTAATTTGCAGTTGTGTGAAGATAGTGTTTCTACATTATACTGCAGTTCTAGCTCCACAACTAGAATGACTTGAAAAAGCTAGCTCTTTGTATTGTAAACCCTTCTGGGCCTCACAATTGTGGCAGAACTGTGAACTGCTGTCAGATTTGAGCCTTATTTAGTCATTTACTACTACATTTTTCCATAAAAAAGTGTTACTGGTAAATTTCTGCATAGTCTGGTGCCTTAAACTGTAGTATAATTGCACTAGTGAAAGTATTGTTTTTTTTTTCTTCTCCAGGAGTCATGCTTCAGTGCTTTTACAGTTGTTCATATTCCAGTTTTGCTCCTACAGTTTTATATTCTGATTTTCATTTGCCTGCTTAAAGTTGCATTCCAGTGCCTTTCTGTTCCCCTGTTCTTTGTGACTGCCTCGTCCCCAATGAGACATTAAGCTAGTCTTCGAAAGAGCTCCAATATTGAATTTATTTGATTGTATCCCTCGCTGGCTATAAATTTGGTGTGTTTGAATGGAGCTGCTCACTGTCATGTACAATAACAAACACCTAAGAAAGCAAATTTTCCCTATAGAATGGTCCATAAAACTGTACCATGTAAAGCAGTAAATATGGAGAAAAGACATTGCTCACCGACAACCTTTGAGCAGCTAGTTGGGCATCAAGTGGCAGTTCCAATAGATTTAGTAGAATTCAGTAGTGTGTAAACATTAAAGTTAGTACAATTTAATAAAGTTTAGCATAATTTGCCCCAGTAAAACACCCTAATTAGTCTGCATTGACAAAACACCCTTAATGACCTTCTAACCCCAATAACATCTCCACCCACCAATCAAAGGACTGGACAGCATGGATATATCATTTCCTAATTTCTTTGTAGCCAGCTTGGCAGAAATGGGCATCTTGAGACAATGAAACATTTGTCTCATATTTACGGACAGCCACTAAATCCTTAAAGAAGCAGACACAGTATGCGAGAGGTGTTCTTACACAATGACACTGGACACACAAGTGCAAATCAGGTTGTTAAAGACACACACACACACACACACACACACACACACACACACACACACACACACACAGACTAACATAGGCTGAGATACTTAAAAGCAGTCTTCCTAAACAACAAAGGTCGTATAGACTGTCCTAGGTTGACAAAACTATGCACTCAGAAAAAAAAAAACAACACCTAACACCACACATAAAGTCACAGCTGATAGACCCCCAAGCACAAAGTCCCTAAGGCAAGCAAAACTACATCCCAGGACTCTTGTCATAGGGGATTCAATCATAAGACATATTGATGCCCCTGTAATGTGGCTGAACAAGTCGAAGATAATGGTAAGATACTTATCTGGAGCCAGTTTCTGTCCAATCACACATGCGCTCCAGTCATTACACCACAGGTACCAGTATGACTGCAATGTAAATGACCTGAGATGCACCTCCCTGGACTATATGAAGAGACACATTATGAAGCTCTCATGCTATGTGTCTCAGGCTGGTATGAGACTAGCATTGAGCAGCATATTGCCATCACTGACATGTAACAATATCAGAAAATGATTTTTACAATTAACTGTCTTTCTGGTGTCATTCTAATGTTTGTCAGCACGGCAGGACATGGTTAATAGACCGTGTTAGTTTGTCAAGGATGGTATGCACCTGTCCCCTATAATCTAAAACTTTATTCACCCCCTTAGTGCCTTTTTTAGGCAATGCCATCTTGTTAAACCCACTAAAATAGCAAAATCAACTCAACTGAACTTCAAGGTGTTACTGTACATTTCCAGTAGCCTAAATAAAAAAAAAACTATAACACCTCCAAGTCCTTCTCACACTCAGGAATATAGACATTTGTGCAGCTACCAAGACATTGTTTAAAGCAGCAGACAGTACTCCAGCAATGCAAGGTTTCAGAACTTTCCATACTTTTAGACCAGTAACTGCACAGACAAGGGTTAAAGGTGAAGGGGTTTCAATACGCATCGATAATAAGCATACCTCGAGGATGAATAAAGAGGATGACATGCTGGTGATCCCCATGTGCAGATCACCACAGACAAAATCCTGTACCATATTTTAGCCAGCTATAGGTCACCCTCCATGTCATAAGAAGCTCACAATGAATACTTGAACCTACTGGACACACTTACTATCCAACCTAACACCCTACGCATTGGAGATTTCAATTACCCCTGCTATAGATTGGAAATCCTACACAGCCTCAAATCTACAGGCACAGAGATTCCTAGACTTCATAAATATAAACACCCTTGACCAAATAGTGAATATACCCACTAGCGGCTCCAACATATTGGACCTCATACTCACAAAATTGGAGAACACTGCACCCACCCCCCCCAATGTCTTGCCCTACCTGGTATGGTGTAACCATCAAGATGTCTGCTTCAAAATTAACTTTGTAATCTCAGGAAAAAAACAGTAACATGTAGGAACTAATCCAGGGTAAGTTGCCTTTTATTAAATGATGGTTTGTTAAACTTAATTGCTCCTCCAAACCCAGAGAACACAGCAGCCTAGATTGAATTGCCCTGAGAAACAATGCACAACCATGTCAGTGGCTGCATAGAGGCTGCTGTACCTACCAGAAGTAAGCCCTGAATTAGCCCCAGAAACAAACTGCCCTGGTTACATCCCAAATTAAACAGGATATACAAGAAGGGGAAAAATCAGAAAGGGTAATTCTCATAAATATAAAAAACTCTCTCATCAAACTAAATAGGCAACTAAGAAGGCTAATTAGGTCATACAAAGCCAGCTTTGAGGTTAAGACAGCCTCCCAGATGAAAGATAACCATGAGGCCTTCTTCAGCTATATCAGAAACCTCAGGAGCAGCACACAGCAATATGAGGAACTGGTGGTTAATGATGCCACATTTACTGAACCTTGCTTTTTTTTACGGTGGGGCCATAATCATAGCTCTCAACTGTCCATATTTTTGCCTCATAGTTTTGGTCTGTTCCTCATAAAATTTGTGGCTTTCTTACAAATCACTGAGGATTGAAGTCACTAAATAATGACAGACATTTCAGAGTCAGGCTTCATATTCTTCAGAAAATGCATGCAAACACAATACATTTATTCTAGAAACTTTTTAAAGTTTATAGGACCAATACTGAAATATGTCCCTATTTTTGGGTCTTTGTCCCCATGTTGTCCAGATTTCTTGCTGTAAGAGGTTGAGAGGTATGGCCATAATTGTTGAGGTATTTACATCACAAACAAGAGGTACAACGTTTGATTCCCAACAAGGGACATTGGCTAGGCTTAAAATGGTTCACAAGGGCAGCTAGCATAGTACTAACCTATAGATGTGGTGGGCTGGTATAATGCTTAAGATGTTTACCTCACAGACACAAGCTACAGGATATGATTCTCACCTTTGGCAGATTGACTAGTCTTAAAATAGCCCAGAAGGGCAGGTTGCCTAGTGGTAACCTTTGAACCTAAGAACGTATGATGTAATAAACCTGTTAGTGCATAAATTCATTTCCAACTTTACCCATCCTCCCACTCCCAAATATCCCCCAAGAAATATCCTCAAATATAACCCCTCCAATATAACAAGGGAGCATGTACTGGCTGTGCTTGCTAAAGCCAAAAACACAGCTTGAATGGGCCCTGATAACATTCCAGGATGCCATCTGAACAGTCTAAACTACAACTTATCAGGATCCTTGGAGTCAGTATTTAACTTTAGTCTTGAAACAGACTTTGCACCATGGCAATGGAGGACTACAATTGTCATCCCCCTTCATAAGGGAGGGCCTTCAACAGAACCTGGAAACTACAGACCCATTACTCTGACTAGTTTTATTTGCAAAGACAAGGAAAGAATTATTATAGAAATGATCAACAAGGACATAGGAGTTCTCCAGACACTGGATCCATACCAGTTTGGCTCTGTCAAAGGAAGGTCATGCTTAATGAACCTGATGGACTTTTTCAAATGGTCACAAAGGCAATGGATGAGGTGAAAGTGGTGCATACTGTTTGATCGGGCTAAAGTATTTAATACAATATTACACTCTGGCATTGTCAACAAACTTATTGAATTAGGTATAAACCTTTTTTTATAACATGCTGGATAGCTAGCTGGCTCATGGATAAGGCCCAAGGGGTTAGGATTAGTAAGGCCACCTCCACAAAGAGGTTGGTCACCAATGGAGTCTCTCAGGGCTCTGTGCTGGACCCACTGCTCTTTGGCACCTGCTTCATGGAGGTAAAGGCCATTATCAAATGTCAGTGGCTGACCAAGTTCACAGATGATTGCAAACTGGGAGCAGTCATTGAATTCCCCCCAAGATGAGAACACTCTTCAAGAAGATCCAACACAGACAAATGATTGGTGTCTAAGCCATTACTTAAAACTCAGGATCAAGAAATGTATTACTATACCTTTTGGGAAGTTGGCTACCCTGGGTAATTATGTTATCAACAAAATACCCTTAAAAGTTGATTCAGTAGTCAAGGATCTGATAAATTATGTTGATAGTAACCTAGCCTTTGACCAAAATGTGTCCATAGGTAGTAAGAACGTCCTTCTATGTTGCTCATGTTATAAGTAAGAGCATTACATCTTGGTCCTGAGAGGTCATTGTACCACTCCTCAGCCCTCATCAGATCCATCATAGAGCATAATGCCCCCTTCTCTATGTACCTGACAAGACTCATGCAGCAACTGGAACATCCATAAAGGTTTCATACAGACATCTGAGAGACGATCTTTACCTGGCAAACAAGGCATTCCTGGACCCTGTTTTGATGAATCTTTTGCACATCCATAAAACAAACAGCATCAGGACTACTAGATCAAAAGATCTAAATTTTGCTTGTGACATAAGTAGAACATATTGGAGAGACAAATATGTTTCTCAGAGAATTTTCATTCTCTGGAACAGGCTCCCCATCTGTGTGAAACAGAGTTCCTCCCTAACTCTATTTAAGTGCAACTTGGACCAATGGATGGGTAATTGGAAAATCACCACTGGTCTAGCACCTATGTCTTTGATGGACAGAAGCAATGACTAAAGCACCGCCTATGTAAATCATATTTGTGTGTCACATTTGGTTTGCATTACCAGGCTTATAAGGGCCCACGTGGTTGTTAGACTAGTATACACCTATGAACTAGGAGTGGGGTTTAAGGCTGTTTATGGCTCACAAAGTGTTGGCTCACTGGTCTGCAGGTATGGTGAGAAACAGTATTTAGAAGAAAATGTAAGATGAAACATCTCCATGAATAATAATCCTTAAAACTTCCATTTTTGGCAACGTGGTGTCTCATTGGTTAATGTTTCTGCAGGGTCAAGGGTACAGTCGAGGCAGCTGATTTCTGTCTGCATGTAGTTTGTTTTTTCTTAAATCATCTTTGTGGGTTTTTGCCGGACACTTCTTTTTCCTTGCACCTTTGAAAAGCATATTTGTTTTCTGATTATTCTAAAATCCTCCATGGGTATTCTACACATATTCAAATGGATGCAATGGTCATCACCATTTCATTAGCACAGACAGATGGTCAACAGGTGTGTGAGATCGACAATTCCATGCTTAGGGGAATATTACCCTTCCCGAGGGGATTGTGTGTTTTTGGAGTTAGTATATATAATTAGCAGGGGTTGTGGGGAGTGCAGGGGGGGCTTGCCCCCCTGCAAAAACACTTGCCATCGATTTAGTCCACTCGAGTGTAATCTCTGGAGCATGTGCAGAATGTGTTGATACTTGTTAATTCGATGTTTTGACATTGATCTCCCGGTTGCTGCATTGTGTCTGTTTGATCGTGTGTAGGATAGGGTCTATGATAAAGAAATAATCCAGGAAACAGAAAACAACAAAACCCCAGCGTGAGCAGGTGCTGATTCTCTTAAAAGTATAGTCCAACAAAACAAGTTGATGTAAATAAAATCGCTATTTATTCCAGAAATAGTATAAAAGGTCAGATAAGCGCTTTCGCATTACTGCTTCATCAGATCTAAAACAAGTCAACAGAGTGAACATTACATTAAATACTGTGGAAGTCAATCAGCAATTAAACAATCAATATAAAACTCATAAACATTTAAAAGGGAAATACTCTTTAAACATTGAATGTATGTAAAAAATATACTCATATAATAAGTATACTTGTAAGCATAAAAACAAGAGCAAACATTAAACTAAAACACTATTAAGGATAGATGTCTCTATGAAAAAAAATGTGTATGAATATATATGTGTATGCTGAATAAAATCTAGTGCTTAAGATATGCATAAGATGAATAAAAAGAAAAATAGAGAACATATATGGGATGCTGTCTACTGCTCTCATAAATCGAGCGACAAATGTCTATGGACTAATCACTGAAGGGACTAAATGTATGATTCAAATCAATAAAATAATAAAACAATATCAAAGGGAAATAACTGGTTGTCTGGGTATATGACAAAACCCTGTGTTATTTATTTAACATTTCTTCTTTGCCTCAATTTGGGTCTAATTGAGGCTCTCTCATTTAGTCCAGAGCCTTTGTCAGCTTTCAATGTTATTATCCATTCTGTTTCTTTCCCTTCAGTATATGTTTTAATGTCACCCCCTATGTTTTAATGTCACACCGGGGGTACACAAGGCCTCAAGTTTTCCACTTATTTCTCGTCTGATCATCTTGAACTTAGAGAAATAATCAGTAAACACTGGGAAATATTACATGTAGATGATGACATCAAAACAATAGTTGGAGATCAACCTAAATTTCTGTATAGGAATAAAAATAACTTGAAAAGGAAGCTTTGTTATACCACACATAATTACACTAATATGAGAGATGGTTGCACGAAACCATGTGGGCACTGCAATTTCTGTCGTTACATAGACAGTACACCTGGCTTCTTCCATCCAGACATGCGAAAATACTACCACACTCCTGTTACAGCTGACTGCATGACATCACATGTCGTCTACCTAGCAAAATGTCAACTTTGCACCTCATTCTATGTTGGTAAAACCAACCGTCCCCTCAGAGACCGAATGAGGGAACATATTTATCACATGAAGAAGGGTACTGTACACAATGCCTTGGCCAAGCACATCAGTATGACAAATGCGCAACATACATTTTCTTTTAAAGCATTGGAAGTGATATATCCCAATACTAGAGGGGGTGACATTAAAACATATACTGAAGGGAAAGAAACAGAATGGATAATAACATTGAAAGCTGACAAAGGCTCTGGACTAAATGAGAGAGCCTCAATTAGTCTCAAATTGAGGCAAAGAAGAAATGTTAAATAAATAACACAGGGTTTTGTCATATACCCAGACAACCAGTTATTTCCCTTTGATATTGTTTTATTATTTTATTGATTTGAATCATACATTTAGTCCCTTCAGTGATTAGTCCATAGACATTTGTCGCTCGATTTATGAGAGCAGTAGACAGCATCCCATATATGTTCTCTATTTTTCTTTTTATTCATCTTATGCATATCTTAAGCACTAGATTTTATTCAGCATACACATATATATTCATACACATTTTTTTTCATAGAGACATCTATCCTTAATAGTGTTTTAGTTTAATGTTTGCTCTTGTTTTTATGCTTACAAGTATATTTATTATATGAGTATATTTTTTACATACATTCAATGTTTAAAGAGTATTTCCCTTTTAAATGTTTATGAGTTTTATATTGATTGTTTAATTGCTGATTGACTTCCACAGTATTTAATGTAATGTTCACTCTGTTGACTTGTTTTAGATCTGATGAAGCAGTAATGCGAAAGCGCTTATCTGACCTTTTATACTATTTCTGGAATAAATAGCGATTTTATTTACATCAACTTGTTTTGTTGGACTATACTTTTAAGAGAATCAGCACCTGCTCACGCTGGGGTTTTGTTGTTTTCTGTTTCCTGGATTAATTCTTGAAAAATAGCTAACTTTCTCATGTAAACGATAACAATGTTAAAAGGTGTTGCAAGTACAGGCACATATACTTAATTTTTCTTTGAAAATATCACATAATTTTGCATCTGCAGGTATCTGTCACAACATTTAATTTTCTTAGAAGATAACTGTCCACACTAACTTCTGTACACATGCTAAGAATCTGTTTGCAGGGAACAGCAACAATGTTTATTGACTTTCTAAAATGTTTTTGTAGTTGACTAGTATACCTTCTTTTGTACTGCAGGTTTTGAATAGGAAGAATTTGATCTGCAAAGTGCATATCCAGCTTTCCAATTAAAGTGCAACTATTTGTTTTGACTAACCCTCATAAATGCAGTTACAAAATTATCACAAATGCTCAGCTGTGACCAACATTTAACAAGTTGATATTATTACTTTATAAAGATTATGCCACAGCACTGCATGTCTAACCTGACTGAATTTCATTATCTTGCAGATCTTTGCATTTTATTTTTATCATTCTAAAGTCTGATCTCAAAAGAATACGTTTTTTCTTAGGGTATCAAGCACCATAGATTTGTTAAGAATCTTGCTTCTTGGTACAGGTAACATTTCTGGGGTAGTCCTTTTTTTGACATTTAAGTCAAATGGGTTTACATCAAGATGGAACTCACTAGGGACTTCCAAGATGGCTGCACATTGATCAACAGCTTAAGTTTAGTCCCAGTGTGAAAAAATGAAACTGAGAGGTAAGGGCCAGTAACTCTGCCAGTTTTAGTAAAATCAGTTACTGGCTAACAAGTATACCATCTGGATGCTAGTAAAATCAGTTACTGGCTAACAAGTATACCATCTGGATGCCAACAAAGGGGAAACTAAGAGAGCTTGAAAGAAAAACAACTACAAGATAAGAGGAGAAAGCACTGACTGCTAAGAATCTTGCAGCTCTTCAGCAAAAAGTAGTTGAAGCTCCAGCTTTGGTGCAAGACATGCCTTCCAGTACTATAGTGGAAAAAATAAGTCAAATGTGCCTTTTTCCATCTTTTCTAGTTTAAAAAATGTAGGTATTTCAATGTAAAAAGGAGAAGTACACCTGGACAAGAGCATTTTAAGTTAATTTGCTGTAATCTTGGGTTATTGGGGTGGGAATGGGGTGTAAAAGTGGACAGATTGTAGCATATGTAGAGTTGATATGGTTTCTTTTATTTTTGCATAGGTGACGTTTTGGATTGATGTTTGCAGATGACATTGTGATCTGTGGTGAGAGTAGGGAACAGGTGGAGGAGACCCTGGAGAGATGGAGATATGCTCTAGAGAGAAGAGGAATGAAGGTCAGCATGACTAAGACAGAATATATGTGTGTGAATGAGAGGGAGGATAGAGGAATGGTGAGGATGCAAGGAGTAGAGGTGGCGAAGGTGGATGAGTTTAAATACTTGAGATCAGTAGTTCAGAGTAATGGTGAGTGTGGAAGAGAGGTGAAGAAGAGAGTACAGGTAGTATGGAGTGGGTGGAGAAGAGTGTCAGGAGTGATTTGTGACAGATGAGTACTAGTAAGCGTGAAAGGGAAGGTCTACAAGAGGTTAGTGAGACCAGCTATTTTATATGGGTTGGAGGCAGTGGCATTGACAAAAGGGCAGGAGTTTGAGCTGGATGTGGCAGAGTTAAAGATGTTAAAATTTGCACTGGGTGTGATGAGGGTGGACAGGATTAGGAATAAGCATATTAGAGGGTCAGCCGAGGTTGGAAGGTTTGGAGACAAAGCCAGAGAGGCAAGATTATGCTGGTTTGGACATGTGCTGTGGAGGGATGCTGAGTATATTGGGGAAAAAGATGCTAAGGATGAAGCTACCAGGTAACAGGAAAAGAGGAAGGCCTAAGATAAGGTTTATGAATGTGGTGAGAGAGGACATGCAGGTGGTTTGTGTGACAGAGCACGATGCAGAGGACAGGAAGAAATGGAAACAGATGATCTGCTGTGGCGACCCCTAACAGGAACAGCCAAAAGATGATGATGATGAAGTTTTGGATTAAGGCCCTTGGCTTAATCTAATAAGACTTCTTTTGTGTAAACGAGTAAATAAGAGAACACTGAAGGAAGTGAAAAGTTTTCCTTTAGCAAATAAATGTTCAATGTGAATTGAGAGGTCTGCAGCTTAGGGCAGCTATAGATTTTGTTCTTATGCTTCCAAGGAGACTACAGGGGAGATAAGAAAAGCCAGAGCACTTTTTTAAGGCTAAAAGTTAATGTTTTCTGAAAGCATATAAGCTATTTTTAACATCTGGGAGGAGAGTAAAGCTAAGACAAGAACAAACAACAATTAGTATAAGTAGGAATACAGGCTGTAACAAAGACATAGCATTGTAAACCTTAATTTTAGATTAGGTAATGTCAGTGGCTACAACTGTTGATTTGAGCAGTTGTTACTATCAGAAGGATTAAACTTCATTATTTGAAGGTGTACATAGCTTTGCGTGCCTGTTTTAAGTTAATAGGTTTTGGGGTTTTTTTTGGGGGGGGGGGTTGTTTGAAGATTTTATTTAAAATAAAAAGTCTTGAAAAATGTTACATTGGTTCAAATGAAGATGACAAGAAACAACTGTATAAAAGGTCAACCTTCCAAACAGTGCATGTAAATACAAAAGCTGCAAACAGACATTTAAAAAAACTGTTATAGATAATAGGTGGGAATAATAAGTTCTTAACATAATTTTTACTCTATCCATACTATTTTGAAACATAAATTGCCTCACAGGTATAGAAGAAGGAAATAGTATTGAATTATATGAAGAAACGGAGAGTGCAAATAGCAATGCTATAGGAGACATATTTGGAAAGAAGTGTGCATGTGAATTTGATAAAAATTTCAGTATGGATTTTCAGCAGAGGTCATGGACAAAAGAAAGGGGAATACTTATATAATTGCTTGAGGAGCTCCAATAGTGATAGAAGAGGAAAAAAAAAGATAATAATATTAGATTTGTGGTACAAATTGGATACTGGAAGGGCAGAGGATTATGCTGGCATGTATTTATTTACCACCTAAAACTGCTATTATGGAGCTTAAGAAGATTTTTGGGCAGAATAATCAGCTATTGGCAGGGAATATTATTTACAGGTGGGGAATGGAATGTAGTTTGCAATAGTGAGGATGTATTGGGGGACATAGAAGGGGCAATATTACAAAAGAGGATAGATTTCTGAAGAAATTTATGAAAATTTTTAGTATGGAAGACAGTGGCGGCTGGTGACTTCAAATCAAAGGGGGGCTGCAGGACACCGCTGAATAGGTGGGGCCAACTAGAAAGGGGTGGGGTCCGATTAGAAAGGGGTGGGGCCATGTTATATTGGGATCATCCCTGACTGCTTACCAATTTACATAAACTAAGTGTTCAGTCACTATTGTACATGTTGAATAGTCTACTAACCAATACTAGACTAAAGTGCATTTCAGAGTTATTGAGGTATTAATTTAATTTTTGCTGCACAGAGACTGTAGTTGCAGCCTGTTTGCTTACCCCCCCAATACACATTAGTCTTGTAAAGCCAGAATGACAACAGTAAACAGCAGAGCCAGTCATTTCATTCTCACACTGACATAGCCCCCCCCCCCCCATCCCTATTGCCTACCAAAAGTTCCTGGTTTGAAACCTACAAAGTTAAAAAAATGAAAAAAAAGACAACAGTTGCATTATTATATTGGTTTCACATAAACAGTCAAAGGTCAGCACATATACTCACTACACCCAAATGCACAGCAGTCTTGCGAAGGCCAGATTATTACAGTAAATAGTAAAACCAATCATTTCATTTACAAACAGCACCTCCCCCTTCCCAGTTACCTGCCTAAAGTAGGTTGTTTGGCCTCACCAGCATTAGTAATAATGTTTCCATTACTGTATTGAATTGATGCATGTAAATACTCAGAGTTTACATTCTGTTTTGTTTCACCCAGATACACATTAGCCCTGCAAAGCCAGAATTATTACACCAGAGCTACAGTGCCAAATATTTCATCCACAAATAGCCATCAGATCAATTGCTGACCTTAATTATCTGCTTTGACCCTGCCAGGATTAAAATGAAAATAGCAATGATTGCATTAATTTACTCTGTTGCACAGAAACAGTCGTCACAGGATTGTATGAAAGCTGATTTTACCCAAATATGCATTAACCTCAGTAAACAGCAAGGCCAGTCAAGTCATTTCATTAGCAAACACCCCCATTACCTGACTAAAGTAGCTGCTTTTTACCCTGTCAGGATTAAAGTAGAAATAATAGTAACAGTTGGGTTGCATACTTGCATTACTTTCATTTTGTTGACAGAAACATTAGTCACATTTATTTTACTTTTGTTTACCTGGGTTTCTGCAACCAGCTTTAGTAAAAAAATATATATTTTCAGCATATGTCCAGGGAGAAAAACTCCAACATATTAGAAACATTTTTAAACAAACATTCAGTATATACACAAACATATATAAAATAACATACATTAAGAATTACTCATAAACTTGTTAATTATTTTACATTCATCTTAAAGTACAGACAGAAAAGTATTAAAGATTTGCATAGCTGGAATTACAGCAACAGTAAACAGTAGGGCCAGTTGTTCCATTCACACATAGTGAATTCTAAATTAATGAATTCATGTACAAATATATGTAAATAAATGAATAAATAAACAACTTCACTAAGTGTTTGTTTGATCTTTGTGATAAATATTAATAAATAACATTTAAAAATGTCTATCATGTAAATGTATTGTGTTTTGTTTACCAGTTATCTGTATATTAAAAAACATTTTAAATTAATCATCTCGTTTAACCCTGGTGTTTGGTCAGCTCCAAACACGAATTGCCACAGGGATTCCCTACATTCTAAGATGTTATTCAGGTCCCCTGAAAATAATTCTTTCTTAACCCTATCTAAAATAAAAAATTCAAACTTCTTGAAATCTTTACATGTGATTGCATGCCTGGCCAATGCATTGTTTTTATCTTTCTTTTTCATGGCTAAAATATGTTCGTATACTCTACGCTTAAAAACTCTCTTGGTTTTCCCAATGTAGTAATTTTTACAAGTAACACAGGTGGCCAAATAAACCACTAACTCACTGTTGCAATTGTGGTATTCCTTTGCCCAAAATGTGTGGTTTAGATGTTCTACTGTTACAAAGGAAGTGTTACTCATATATCTACATTGTTTACAATTGGTACAACTGAAGGTACCCTTCTTGTTAGTACAACTTCTTTCTGAATTTCTGTTGTCACTTTTACCTAGTTCTAACAACTGCTTTAGGTCTGTTACTTTTTTGTATGTAAACTTCGGTTTGTGTCCAATAACTGAAACCAAATCCCTATTCCCCATAATAACTTTCCAATTATTTTCAATAATCGATTTAATGTTCCACATTTCACTTACTATTGGTAATGGAAAAGCTGTCAGGAAATCATTCACCTGTTTTTCCCTAGTGGTGACATTTGTACAAATCAATGGTTCACCTACTAATATTTCTTCTGAATACAAAATAGGTTTAGCCACTCCTTTCCTAAGAGGTATCACCTCACTTTCTATTTTTTCTAAAAAATTCTTTGTGTATCCCCTATTCATGAATAAACTTCTTAAAAGGGCCAATTCTCTCTGGAAAGTGTTCTCATCAGATGTCAATCTACTAAGTCTAATTATCTGGCCTTTGATGACACCTCTTTTCATGTGTACCGGATGTAAACTATCTTTGTGTAGGTAACTATTAGCAAAATATGGTTTTCTGTATATTTTACTACTAAAACTTTTTAAATCATTGTCTATGCTGAGATTCAGGTCCAAAAAAGTAATATTTTTACCAAAGTCACCTATTTTGAAGAACAGAAAATTGGTTAGACTTAGTAGATTGACATCTGATGAGAACACTTTTCAGAGAGAATTGGCCCTTTTAAGAAGTTTATTCATGAATAGGGGATACACAGTTGTACCAATTGTAAACAATGTAGATATATGAGTAACACTTCCTTTGTAACAGTAGAACATCTAAACCACACATTTTGGGCAAAGGAATACCACAATTGCAACAGTGAGTTAGTGGTTTATTTGGCCACCTGTGTTACTTGTAAAAATTACTACATTGGGAAAACCAAGAGAGTTTTTAAGCGTAGAGTATACGAACATATTTTAGCCATGAAAAAGAAAGATAAAAACAATGCATTGGCCAGGCATGCAATCACATGTAAAGATTTCAAGAAGTTTGAATTTTTTATTTTAGATAGGGTTAAGAAAGAATTATTTTCAGGGACCTGAATAACATCTTAGAATGTAGGGAATCCCTGTGGCAATTGGTGTTTGGAGCTGACCAAACACCAGGGTTAAATGAGATGATTAATTTAAAATGTTTTTTAATATACAGATAACTGGTAAACAAAACACAATACATTTACATGATAGACATTTTTAAATGTTATTTATTAATATTTATCACAAAGATCAAACAAACACTTAGTGAAGTTGTTTATTTATTCATTTATTTACATATATTTGTACAT
This sequence comes from Protopterus annectens, assembly GCF_019279795.1. Classification (NCBI taxonomy): domain Eukaryota; kingdom Metazoa; phylum Chordata; order Ceratodontiformes; family Protopteridae; genus Protopterus; species Protopterus annectens. The sequence goes on from NC_056748.1 coordinate 613,849,716, forward strand.
GAATTCATTAATTTAGAATTCACAAAACTGAACACATATACATATATATAATTATTTCATAGTAAGAAAGCAGTTAGCAGGTTACTATTTGTCACAGAGAGATTTTTTACCAAATAGAAAACGAATGACATGTAATGTGTTTCATTGTAAAAGAATGGTGAATGAGATTCATTCATTTATTATTATTTTTTTTAAATGACATCATTTCCTGTGGAAATTGTATTTAAACAATAGTTTTTTTACACTCATTGTTTCTGAGGAAGTTCACGTAAATAAAAGTGGATGAAAGCGCTTAAAAAATATTTTTGGAGAGTGAGAGTCTTTTTTTGGAGCTGTTCTGGATTATTTGCCTGGCTTTTGGAGTTTTGAAATTCATTGGAACGTTTCTTCATTTGTTTGCTTAGTTTGTGTACTCAGGTTTATAATCGCGTATGGCTGCCGAGGATTCCACTCAAGAGACACTCTTGAATTTATCAATACACTCCGTATTGGACTTGGAAGCTGTAGATTTGGAATCTACAGGATCACAACAACTGCTAATAGAGACAGTTACCAAAATAGTTAAAGAAATGTTGCAAAGTCGGACACCTCCAAATCATCAAGCGAACGTGAAGGTACCTTTAAATTCAAGAGGGGAAGTAGCCTCACGTCATGAGACCGACGTCGCAGACAGTGAGGAGAGTCAGAACCGTAATGGTGGACTAGAACAACAACGGTTACCTTCGGAGGGTAACATTTGGAATTATTTAAACAAAGACATGATAAATCCATTCGCAGACATTGGAGAAGTGTTCGTTGACAAAACAGTAAGTGCAACTAACGATGACAAAGTGATTTGTAAAAAAAGTATTTTTGACTTGGAAAAGTTAATTTTTAAACACGTAACTCTCACCCTGGAAATACAATACTTAAAAGAATGTGTTAACAGAAAAATAGTACCTAGGGGTTTGAGGACAGCAAAGTTCCCAAACTGTGTGTCACCTGGGGACACGCTAACTAGAGAACTTATAAACTTGTATAATGACACAGGCATTAAAATGATGAATCTGTTAATTGAACATTACAACAAGGAATTAAACGCTCTAAACGATAAAATAAGATCTTTGGATGAGCGTTTACACAAATACACAAGTTTCATGACTTTTGCTGAACTGTACAATGGTATAGAAATTAAAGCTGAAAGACAAAGAGCCACTATTATTGCCAGGAAACAATCGAAATTAAGGAGAGATATATTCTCTTATAACAACAACGAGGCATATATAATTCAGGCTGATTTTTCAACATCAGCAAGTTTACCACAGAGAACTGAATTCCAAAATGGTACACAAACTAATTCTAAGACAGTTACTGATACAAACAATGCAACAGTGTCCAGGGTTGAGAACAATGTAGAAGAAAGACTACAGGAAGAGTTTCCAGCTTTGCCAACTACTAGCAATGTCATTTCAAGTTATAATAACACCAACATGAATTATGCAGAAAAGGTGGTCACCCTTTCAGAAGCTAACAATACCCCTTTTCAGAGGGTACAGGATCAGAACAAAAGGACTATGAGATGGCACAACTCTACCCAATTTCGGGGGAGGGGCAGAGGAAGGAACAAACGGAGATGGTGATGGCATCTCCAGAAATTACTGGTGACTCTTACGAAGTTGGAATAATTAATTTGTCTGATTTACATATTAGTTCTTTAGTTGAAAATGTTTTGAAAAAGGGATTTAATTTTATTCCCACAAACAAGATGAACTCAGGTAGACTTCTCATTGACTTTAGACTTTTTCTAAGAAAATTAAATTTAAATTACATCATGGAAGATTTAGGTGCTACTAAGCAGTGCAACAGAATAACTATCAGTAACCCTAGCACTTACAACCCTCCTCTTACTAATAGTTTATTAGTATTCCAGAAACTATGTGAACAAGACTTCAGGAATATTAATATCACCCACGACACAAGTAATTTAACAGATGAAGAACTATCGGCCTTAAAATCACTGGTTTTAAACAACAATATCAGAATTATGAAGGCAGATAAAGGAGGGAAAGTAGTGATAATGAATGACAGGGACTACGTAACATCTATAGAAGAGTTGTTACAAGACAAAAATACTTATAGAAAAGTCAATTTTGAGTCAGTAATTAAGAAGTTTAAGACCTTGGACACAATTTTGTTTGATATGTACTGTCAAGAAGAAATAAATAGATTGGACTATGAATTCCTACACAAAGAACATCCTAGACTTGCTGTATTGTTTGGTATCCCAAAAATACAGAATAATGATGTTAGACCACCATTTAGACCCATTATTTCCGCTAAACAATCTAAAACGGAAAACATTTCCATCTGGTTGGACAATATATTAAACCCCATAGTTCAGAGGTCTGAATTTTTTATCAAGGATTCATGGAACCTCTTAGAAGTATTAAGGGACACTGAAATAGGTAATGAAAATTTATTCTTTGGCAGTTTAGATGTGAAAAACCTTTACACAAGTATAGACCAGGAAGTGGGCATTGAGTTTATGAGAGAATATTTGAATACACACACCAACTTTTCAGGAACAAAAGTAAATTCACTTTGTACTCTAATGGAGTTAGTTTTGGACAACAATTTCTTTAAATTTAACAACCATATATACAAACAAGAGTCGGGAGTAGCTATGGGGTCAAGGGTAGCCCCTTCCTTTGCTAATATTGTAATGGCAAATTGGGAGACCAAATTTCTAAAGACACATACACTTTTCAATAAAGTTTCTATGTATCGGAGGTACATAGACGATTTACTATTTTTATGGAAGGGAGAACAGCATGAATTCATGGAATTGGTACAAGATTTGAACCAGACAACCAATTTTCTGTTCCTCAAAATAGGTGACTTTGGTAAAAATATTACTTTTTTGGACCTGAATCTCAGCATAGACAATGATTTAAAAAGTTTTAGTAGTAAAATTTACAGAAAACCATATTTTGCTAATAGTTACCTACACAAAGATAGTTTACATCCGGTACACATGAAAAGAGGTGTCATCAAAGGCCAGATAATTAGACTTAGTAGATTGACATCTGATGAGAACAATTTCCAGAGAGAGTTGGCCCTTTTAAGAAGTTTATTCATGAATAGGGGATACACAAAGAATTTTTTAGAAAAAATAGAAAGTGAGGTGATACCTCTTAGGAAAGGAGTGGCTAAACCTATTTTGTATTCAGAAGAAATATTAGTAGGTGAACCATTGATTTGTACAAATGTCACCACTAGAGAAAAACAGGTGAATGATTTCCTGACAGCTTTTCCATTACTAATAGTAAGTGAAATGTGGAACATTAAATCGATTATTGAAAATAATTGGAAAGTTATTATGGGGAATAGGGATTTGGTTTCAGTTATTGGACACAAACCGAAGTTTACATACAAAAAAGTAACAGACCTAAAGCAGTTGTTAGAACTGGGTAAAAGTGACAACAGAAATTCAGAAAGAAGTTGTACTAACAAGAAGGGTACCTTCAGTTGTACCAATTGTAAACAATGTAGATATATGAGTAACACTTCCTTTGTAACAGTAGAACATCTAAACCACACATTTTGGGCAAAGGAATACCACAATTGCAACAGTGAGTTAGTGGTTTATTTGGCCACCTGTGTTACTTGTAAAAATTACTACATTGGGAAAACCAAGAGAGTTTTTAAGCGTAGAGTATACGAACATATTTTAGCCATGAAAAAGAAAGATAAAAACAATGCATTGACCAGGCATGCAATCACATGTAAAGATTTCAAGAAGTTTGAATTTTTTATTTTAGATAGGGTTAAGAAAGAATTATTTTCAGGGGACCTGAATAACATCTTAGAATGTAGGGAATCCCTGTGGCAATTGGTGTTTGGAGCTGACCAAACACCAGGGTTAAATGAGATGATTAATTTAAAATGTTTTTTAATATACAGATAACTGGTAAACAAAACACAATACATTTACATGATAGACATTTTTAAATGTTATTTATTAATATTTATCACAAAGATCAAACAAACACTTAGTGAAGTTGTTTATTTATTCATTTATTTACATATATTTGTACATGAATTCATTAATTTAGAATTCACAAAACTGAACACATATACATATATATAATTATTTCATAGTAAGAAAGCAGTTAGCAGGTTACTATTTGTCACAGAGAGATTTTTTACCAAATAGAAAACGAATGACATGTAATGTGTTTCATTGTAAAAGAATGGTGAATGAGATTCATTCATTTATTATTATTTTTTTTAAATGACATCATTTCCTGTGGAAATTGTATTTAAACAATAGTTTTTTTACACTCATTGTTTCTGAGGAAGTTCACGTAAATAAAAGTGGATGAAAGCGCTTAAAAATATTTTTGGAGAGTGAGAGTCTTTTTTTGGAGCTGTTCTGGATTATTTGCCTGGCTTTTGGAGTTTTGAAATTCATTGGAACGTTTCTTCATTTATTCACACATAGTCCCAATCTCTATTGCCTACCCCACCCACAGTATCTGATTTGATCTTGCAAGGTCAAAAAAAACAATAAAAAGAAGACACTATCATTAAGATAAGCACTCTTTTTTTTCACACAAACAATACCCAGAGTTCAGAGCTTGTGGACGAACTTATTTCACTCAAATGTTCATTACTCTTGCAAAGCAAGCCAGACCCATAGTCATTCCATTCACACATAGACATAGCCCCCATTGCAGTTGCCTACCCAAAGAATCTGCTTTGATCTTACAAGGTTTAAAATAATGAAAATAGAAGACCATGGTTACATTATTGTATTTCTTTCACATCACATAGCCAAGAATTTGCATGTGATCTTGCTTCATTTTACTCATACATATTTTACTCATGCAAGAGTAGAGTTTTTTTTTCCAACAACAAAACATTGACAAATCATCCTAACGTAAAAACCCACAAATTCATCAGCAGGACTAGTAGACACAAAATGTATTTCCAGGTTAAGCGCTTTCATCAAAGTAAAATTGACTTCATCAGAACAATATACAAACAGTCATGTGGATTTAAATATATTGCAGTAACACAGGATAGGTTAAAATCCCACCAATCAAAAAAAATACCTTGAATAAATTAATATCTTAAAAAGGCATACACTATAAAAACTAAGCATTCCAATAAAAGCATTTCTTTGAGAAAACACATTTTAAAGTCAAACCTTTCTGCTCTTTCTTTTAAAGCAGGCAAAATAGATATAAAATTGTTTAATCCTGAACACAGATATCCAGGATTAAACAATTTTATATCTATTTTGCCTGCTTTAAAAGAAAGAACAGTAAGGGTTTGATTTTAAAATGTGTTTTCTCAAAGAAATGTTTTTATTGGATTGCTTAGTTTTTTATAGTGTATGCCTTTTTAAGGTATTAATTTATTCAAGGTATTTCTTGATTGGTGGGATTTTAACCTATCCTGTTACTGCAATATATCTAAATCCACATGACTGTTTGTATATTGTTCTGATGAAGTCAATTTTACTTTGATGAAAGCGCTTAATCTGGAAATAAATTTTGCGTCTACTAGCCCTGCTGGTGAATTTGTGGGTTTTTAAATCATCCTAATGTATCTTGACTAACCCTGCAAAAAGACATTAGGTTAAAAAAAAAACATGTCATTCACAAACAGCCCACAGAACACACTGCATACCTAGCATCTCTTTGACTCCTGCCAGGATATTATATTAAAAAACGAAAGTCATCAACACCCCCTAGAAACATAGATCACTGATATCTGGCTGACTATGCCAGTTTATTATATTAAAAAAATCAACAGTCCCTAAAACACATTGGATCTCTACTATCTGGTTAACTCTGCCAGGATAGTATATTAAAAAAAGAAAGTCATCAACAGCTCCTCAAACACACAGACCACTAGTATGTGGTTGACCAGGCTGGTGTGTTATATTAAAAAAAAAAAAAAAAATCAACAGTCCCCAAACCACATTGCCTCCCTAGTATCTGGTTAACCCTGCCAGGATAGTATATTTTAAAAAAGTCATCAACAGCGTCCAAAACACATACACTATCTACTAGTATCTGGTTGACCATGCCAGAATAGCGGTAGAAAATCACAAACAGCCCCCGAAACAGCCAGCTCACTGCCGATTTTGCCTACTATCTGATTGACCTTACCAGACTCTCGGCCCAGGATGTTATAAACAAAATTTAGAAACTTAAGCCCGAGCATGTGACTGTGCAGCTCAATAACCATCCAAGAAGAAGCCCACATAATGTGGAGGGCTACAGCAAAGGCTGAAACTCCTTCAAAAAACACCAACCACACTTGTACAAAGTCCCAAACAGTAGCTAAGTGCACTGGATGTCAAAAATGCCAACACAGAATAAAGAACTCACATTGGTTTATTAATAGTGAATGTAAAAATCTGGTTTAGCTCTTTTGTCCCTAAATACATTGGTAGGACTTTGTATAAGTTTGGTTGGTGGTTTTTGAAGTTGTTTCAACTTTACTGTACCCCTCCACACTACATGGATATAAACAAAATTTATTCAACTCCTGCACCTTTGATTTAAACAGTATCTGGTCGATCCTGCCAGGAAATAATAATTAAATACATAAATGATCTGGTTGACCCTGCCAGGAAAAAAATGCATAAAGTATCTGGTTGGCCCTGCACCCTCCCCCCCAAACAAAAACACTCAGAACTCATGATATTTTTTAAATAGTTGATTAAAAAAAATCTTCCTTGCCAAGGAAGCCTTTACTTACCTAAAAAGTTTTTTGTTAATCGTTTAATTTCTTCTCTTCTTCATAATCCGCCTGTCTCTCTCACTCTCTCCCACGCAAATTAACTATTAACTTAAGTTAAAGTGCGGGAAGAGACTGCCAGAGCAACAGGACTAATCACCAGCCATGTCACGTACTCAGATTACATGAAGTGGCTGCTAATGTAACATTTCAGTTGGATTCCAACTTACTGTAGTTAAAACCGCAAAGACTTCTGGGTATCTTCATTGATGACTGCAGTCTTTTTGATCCAGACTGTTTTTAAAACAGTCAGACAACAAGAAAAGTGCTTTTTTTTTAAAGCAGAATTCAAGCATTCATGCGAGCTGCTCCGAGTTCTGCGAATCATCACATCTTCCACATTACAGACTAATTTACAGTTCACACTACTGCAAGTGTAAAAAAATATTTAAACTTTCTTTTTTCTTTTGATAACTGGGAGAGCTGCAGCGCAGCAGTCTGATACCACGAGGCACCACTGATGGAAGATGTGAATTCAGAGAGAATTTACATATTATTCTCTAAGGTACATTGACTGGGCTAGACTAGACAGAAATTATATTTTCCAGGAATGCATTTAATTGAAAGCTTAGACACACATTCAATAACTATTTCAGATCATGTACCAAAACCAACTGAGATACTAATGCAGGGTAATGAAGTAAAAAAGAGACACTTCCTACCTCCCCATTAAAAACAGATGAATTTTAGGAATGGATGGTGGAAATTATTTGAGAGTTATTAGGGAAGAAAGACATTTCTTCTAAAGTTATAACTAGTGAGTGGGATAAAATGAAAGTGGAGTTTAAAAATAGTGTAGAAATAAAAGAAAAAGAAAATATATAGTCAATTAAAAACAGGAATTTTTTAGAGGGGCTGACAAAGCTTAAAATATTGCAGAATATTGGGAAACCTCACAGAAAAAGAAGAGGTGCAATTGCAGAGTGCTAAAGAGAAAATAATGGAGTATCTGGACAATATGCATAAAGATTGTTGTTAAGGAATTGTTTTTTATAATGACGCCAGAACACAAAAACATTTAGCATAATGGGTTAGGCAACAGAAAGTTGAAAGGTTGTTGCCAAGCTTAGGGAGCATATAACAAGAAAAATAACCATCATAATCATCATCAGCCCTCTTTTTCCCATTTTTCTACATGGGGTCAGGGTATCATGTTAACTGTCACCAGCTCTCTCGATTCAGTGCCACACTCCTGCCTTCTTCAACACTCATACCTGACTGTCGCAGATCTTCTTTCATACAATCCCTCCACCTCTTTGCTGGATGTTCTTGCTTCCTCTTACCTTCTTCCTGTCTGTCCCAAATCTTCCTCACCAGTTTGTCTTCTGCTTTTCTACATGTGCCCAAACCACCGTAATCTGTTCTCTTTGATCTTTTCTGCAATTAATGCTACTTTGGCTTCTGCTCTTATGTCCTCATTTCTTCATCTGTCCTACAGTGTGCATCCTACCACCTTTCTCAGGCACTTAATTTCCATCACCTCTAGCTTCTTCAGCTGTTCTACCTTTACTGCCCAGGTTTCTGTACCATACAGTAGTACTGTTCACACCATTGTCTTGTACACCTTACTTTTCAGCTTTTTTGGCATTTTTCTGTCATAGACTACACCTGCTACTCTATGCCATTTGGCTGCAACCCCTCTTATTCTAGCTTTGACCTCTTCATTCAGACTACCCTTCTCCTCAACTACCCCTCCCAGATACTTGAAGCTGTTTACCTGTTACACTATCTTCCCTTCTGTCTCTATTCTCAGCTTCTTCTGATTTCCCCAATTTGCTGCCATTACCACCATCTTATCTGTGCTTAGTTTCATCCCAGATTTGCATTCCATTCTCCCATCCTTTGCTGAAGTTCTAGCTCAGTGTCTGCCTGTACTGCCACATTGTCTGCATACAGCAGCTTTGTTGATCCATCCCCTCCAACCTGTTTGCTAATGTAATCCATCACCAGTATGAACAGCAGTGGGCTCAGAACTGAACCCTGATGTACACCCACTCCCACTGGGAACCCCTTTTTGAGACCAAACACTGTTCATACTTGAGTTATTGGGTCCTTGTACATAGCCTGCACTAATTCTACCAATGTTTCTGGGACTTCAAACCACCACAGTACTGCCCAGATCAGCTTTCTTGTGACCTTGCCATATGCTTTCTCCAAGTCTAGGAATGCCCAGTTGGACTCTCTCCTCATCTCTAGCTTCTTCTCAAGTATCTGTCTCAATGCAAACATCGGGTCAATTGTGCTGTATCCTGATCTTAATCCACACTGCTCATCTCCCATATTACATTCTACTACTCTGCATATCCGTTTATCAATCTCCCTCTTCAGAACTTTCATGGAATGTGATAGGAGTTTGATGCCTCTGTACTGCCCACAGTTGTGGATGTCCCCTTTGTTCTTGTACACTGGCACGAGAATGCGTATTCTCCAGTCATCTGTGATGCACCTTTCTCTCCACACTGCTATCAGTACCCTCTGGAGTCATTTCTCCCCTATCTCACCCAGGATCTTTATCATATCTGCTGTGACCTTATCTGAGCCTGCTGCTTTCCCTGACTTCATCTTCCTTAGTGCTGTTCTTACTTCTTCTAGGGTGGGCTCCTCTTCTTCTCTCATCGTAGGCTGTTTCTGGGGCAGTTCAGCTTCTGTGGGGTTTTCTTCATTCAGAAGGTGCTGGAAATACTTCTTCCATCTGCCTTTGATGTCCTCTGGACTGGTGAGCAGGTTGTTGCTGGCATCCCTTTTGAAGGGTGTCTGACTATCTTCTTTACTTTCTGTCTTTGCATTGCAACCTGATATAGTTTCTTTGTGCCCCTTACTGAGTCACTTTCCAGAAGTTGGTACAGTGTCTCTTATGCCCTATTATTTGCTATTGCAACTTCTTTCTTAGCTTCTTTATTAGCCAACCAGTAGTCCTTCCTAGCCAGGTTAGTCTTTTCTATTTCCCACTTCTTCCTGCACTCCTTCTTTCTTCTGATGACTTCTTGGACTTTTGCATTCCACCACCATCTTTCCTTATGTACCTTATTTTCATACCTGTCCCTGCCACATATCTTGTCTGTAGTCCTAACACATGCTGTTTTTAGGCATTGCCATTCTTCTTCAACTCCACCTATTTCCTCCTCTTCTTTGGGGTTCTAGATCCCTGAGTAATTCCTTGAACTGTTGTAGTTTCTCTCCATTCAACTTCCAGGTCTTCAGCCTGGTCTCTGTTGACCTTAGAGCCTTCTCTGACCACGGTTTGCAGCTGATTGTGGCAACTAGTGGTTTATGCTGTGGGCTGACTGTTTCACTGGGGATGACTTTGCAATCATGGATTCTACCCCAGTGCCTTTTCCATACTAGGAGGAAATCTACCCAAGTTGCATGTTGACTACTCTTGTATGTGATCTTGTGACTGTCTCTCTTTCTGAACCATGTGTTGGCTACTATCAAGCCATTTGCTAGACAGAAATCTAGAATGGCTTCTCCTTCTTTATTCCTGTTGCTCCACCCATGTGGACCCAGGCAGTCCTCATAGCCTGTTCTGTCTGTCCCAATGTGTGCATTTAAGTCACCCATTATCAATGCCAATTCATGTTGTCCTGCTTTATCTAGTAAGTCCTGCAACTGCTCTCTGAATGCACTCTTGTCCTCACTATCACAACCCTGCTGTGGGACATAGGCTGAGATTATGAATAGTGCCCTATCATTACACTGAAGTCTGACTGCCATGAGTCTGTCATTAATTCTGATGATATCCCTTACTGCCTTCTGAAGCCACTCTCTCACCACAATTCCTACACCATTTCTAGCCTACCCTCCACTTTAGTAGACTCTAGATCCCAAGCCAAGTGGCTTTGCTGCACTGCCCTTCCATCTCATCTCTTGGATACATAGGATGTCCAGCCTCCTCTGTATCATCATGTCATCCACTTCCAAGCTGCGTCCTGCCAGTGAACCTACATTAAGTGTAATGATTCTCATTTCATGTTTGGCAGGTTGGTTGTTTTTTTGTCCAGCTTTCGTGCAACTGAGCTATCCCAGGTAACCCAGGCTGGGCAACTAGACACCGGCCAGCCAGTAGCTTACTGAACCAGGGCTGCTGGGTTTCATGGTGGGCACACACTGGCCAATAGGGACACATATACCCCTCCCACCATTAGGATGAGTCCCTGGCATGGGTCAGAGTAGGCCGGGTCCTCAACCCACTTATCACCGGTAACTACCCATGCCCATTTTTGATGACATCAGTCAACATGACAGAATCACCTAGGGCCATATTTTACACAGAGTGGCTAGCCCTGCCATGGCATGCAGCCTGTGAAAAATAACCTGACAGCCTGAATTCTGGAATTTTTTAAAAAATTTGTATAAAGCAGAGAAATGTGGAAATCAAAAAAAGAACACAAATTGAAGTATTTATGGAAGACTTAAGTATACCAAGGTTAGAAATAGATGAAGCTCAGCAATTAACAGGCTAGGAAGAGATGAGATAAAAATGGTGACTTACCATTTGTCTGCATAAAAGTCTCCAGGAATAGATGATATTCCTGTAGAAGTCCGGAATCTAGGAGGGAAGAGAGTGATAAAGATCTGGAAGATTTTGTTTAACAGTATTTTAATAGGAAGGGAAGCACGAACATCCTGGAAAAAGCTATGTTAGATGTAATACCTAAGGATGGTAGAGACCCATCAGATTTAGTTTCATATAGGTCCATTTCAATTATAATCCATAATTATAAAGTGCTTATATCTATAATAGCAAAAAGAATGGCAAAGGTATTGCCAAAATTGATAGATATGGATCAATGAGGGTTTTATGGATGGGAGGTAAACATTTCACAACATCAATAGAACAGTGCTGAGGGAAGCAGAATCTAAGAAAGTACTGTTGTTGGTGGGTCTTGATGCAGAGAAAGAATATGACATAGTAAGCTGGGATTTTATGAGTAGGGCAATGGAAGCATTTGCATTCCCTGATACAATAATAAAGTTAATTAAAAGGATATATGAGGATCAGAGGCAAAATGTGAAGTGTTTGACAGTCAATCAGGCAGGGATGTCCTCTTTCCCCTTTGTTATTTGCTTTATATTTAGAGTCCTTGACAAAGAAAATAAGGAATTCAGAAATTCAAGGATATAATTGGTATGCTAATCAAGAAAAGTTGGCATTATTTGCAGACAATATTATTTTGTATCTGATGAAATCAGAAAAAGGACATCATAGTATTGTGGAATATGTTGAGACAGTTTCAAATCTTTTCAAGTTATAAAATGAATGAAGATAAAAGAAAGGGTATTGCTATAAACTATGTACCCACACATGAATTGGTCAAGCAATATCCATATTTATGGGGACACAATACAATGAAGCATTTAAGAGTATGGATTAAAACGGATCCTGTTGTGGCAGCTAGAGATATGTGGAAAGAGACTAAACAAAAAGATAATCCAAAAACTGAAAAACTGGAAATTTTTGTTTATTGATATGGATAGCAAGATACAAGCAGTGAAAATGTTTTTAGGCCTTTTAATATAAATACATCTCAGGCATATTTTTATCAACTGAAGGAGAATTTGTGGACAATAATTAATAAATTGTTGAATGAATTTATCTGGTAGGGAACAGGACAAGGGCAAAGTGAGATACAGTGATCTTTCAAACCTGATTTGTATGGAAATTTTAGAGCTACACAGTTAAGGCTCTTATATATAACACAAGCAGAAAGCTATAATTCAAAGTGGAAAGAAATAATATTTAAATGGGATGAGGCCAAGAAGACATTTTGACTTCAGGGTAGAGACTGCCTTCCCTATCGGGGATTGATATCAGAGTATAGGCAAAGAGAAAGGGACACAGGAATCCTAAGTGAAATAACTGTTCTGGTAGAAATTTTAGATGAATATAGAACAGAAGCTGATGTTAAAGGGATAAGTAGTAGGGCATATGCGGTATTGCATGATAACTATAGGACTCAATCAGAGGAGGTTAGAAAAGATTGGGAAGAGAGACTGGAGAAGCATTTCCCAAGAAAACAATAGGAGGACATACGTATGGCTCCCAAGAATGCAACAAAATCTGAAAGATTTAAGATTCTTGCTTGGAAGTGTTTCCATTGGTATTTTTATACGCCAAGCAGACTCCAAAGAATTTGTCCTTAGGTAGATGATAAATGGTGGTGATGTGATAGGGAAGAAAGAGGCAAATAGGAACATATGCTTTGGGAGTATAATGAGTTATCAGACTTCAAAAATTCCAGGCAGAGTACTGTGTCAGAAACGCTGGACGAGCAAATGGGTGTAACGAAGGGAATGATTTTTTTCTGACCTAGGATACATGCAAGATCTGAATTGCTTAGACATAGTAAAACCTTGTTAAGTTTAATTCTGGTAGCTGCCAGAAAAACAATTACTAGAAAATTGAAATCAAAGTCTAAACCAACTGTACTTGAAATATGGATCTTCAGAAAAGGTTCAGACCAGATTGCATAGAAAAAAATGGAAATTGTGTGAACAATACATGCAGAATAATGTTTTGGAGAGGAGTGAGATTTAAGGGAAGGCAGGAGTTGAGCAATTTATGTAATGTTGGATTGATGGTAGTTATACAAAAAAAAACCCATATGTGATGCATAATTTTTGTAACTAGGAAGGAACATGTTGTTTTGTTTTGTTTTTTTTTTTTGCTATTTAAGAACCACTTTAAGGTGCTGTATGCTAGGGCAAATGCTGTTTGAATCCCATGACATAAATACATTGCAATATAACATGTCATATGATATAATTGTACTACTTTTAATTATAATAGACCAACTATTTGCCAGCAGTCCATGGTTTTTAGGGATATGCTGGAGGTCCCCCCCCCCCAGACTTTACTCTTGCACTCTTGAAATCTATAATTTCATGCTAGGGAAGGAAAAATAGAAGACAGTATATAACAATGGGTGTCTAATAAAAACTGAAACCTACTCTACTAAAACCCCCAAGGTAGAAATGAAAATATGGAAATGTCATATGCCGGAAACTTTAAAATGTCAAACTCTGTAGCTACAAAAATGTAAATGTGATTCCTCTTTGTACAGAATGGCTTTATAGAAAAATGTGGAGGTTTTCTCTTAGCCCATCACTGTGCAACTGCTGGAGTTAGGATATGTACGTAAGGATGTGCAGGGAATTCGCCACAGTGTAAAACACTTTTTTAGATATTTTATGCTCACCAATTTAATGCTTTTGCATATGACCTTTCAACATTTTGAATTCCATATTGCAGGTGAAGAAAGAGAAAAACACTAGAAGTGCACCACTATATTGCACAAGCAAACACACACTGATAAAGCAAACTGCAATTTTAGCTAAAAATCTATAAGAAACTACCAGTGGTCTAAAAACATAAACTTTTTTATCAGAATTACAACTGGCAAAATGTATTGGAGAATACCATTAGATCAGCTGTGATTAGATACACTGATAGTTAGACCACTTGAATGAAACTCATATTATATACACATATGTGCATATGTACATGTGTGTGTGTGTGTGTGTGTGTGTGTGTGTGTGTGTGTGTGTGTGTGTGTGTGCAAACTTGGTTAAAACTCTAGAAAAATGGGTAAATAGTATAGGCTAAAGTACAAATGAAGAAACAGAGGACAAAAATGATGATAAGACAAAAATAAATCACAAAATGTGTTTTCACTATAGAGTATTCTGGGAAATCTGAGGGTAGCTGTTTCAGTAATTACAGCATGAAGATAGTGCCATGATTGCTACTAAGATCTTTGTGGTGAAATGATTATTTGGTTGTTTATCTATTTTGTGCATTCTTATTTTAAACCAGGCCCTGTAGATGACTGTCCATAATAAAATAGAAAGTAAAGCTTGTATTCTAAAAAGGCAGATTTTATTTGCAGATGGTTATTTGTTATTAGAACAGAAGCACTGACCATTGATATTACTTTCTGCAAATAAAATGTAATTTTTATTTTTATGCTATATTATTGGCCCAGTGGTTTTTGTAATTTTAACCAATTTAGTTTCAGCATTTATGAAGAATGCTTTATGACAACTACTATGACATGGCTCTGTACAGCAACAAAGGTACAGTATTTAGAATGTAGCACTGCACTACAACCTGTAATTAAAACAGCAGCTACAGAAAAAAAAAAACATTATTTAAAAAAGACCACCCACACTGAGCAGGTATATAATCTCTAGCAAAAAAAGTAAATATGTCTATTATCCTCCATCTTCAGTTTCATTCATTTTTCTGAGGCATGAACCACATAGTTTAGGAAACCTGACACTGTAACACTTTAAACCAATTTATATGAATATTTGATTAAAACATCTAAGTGTAGGTATTATTTTGGCATTTATATTTTTCATAAATTGGGCCAGTTATTATGTTATAAAGATGTATTTTACTGCTAATGCCTTTTCTTTATATTCTGAGTACAGATCTTTAATTTGAGTACAGATAAGACTTGTAATGGCAGCTAATGGGGGAAATCAGAAAAAGCTGAGAAATGAGAAGGGAAAATAGTGAAACAGATTAACAGCTTCCAGTTTCTGGGAGGGGTGGTTGAGGAGAAGGAAAGTCTGAATGGGAAGGTCAAAGCTAGAATCAAAGGGGCTGCAGCCAACTGGCACAGAGTCTCAGGTATAGTGTATGACAGAAGAATGCCAAAGAAGTTGAACTTACCTGGTGGCAAGCCTTACGTGGCTACTCATCCTATCATACATTCAGACTCGAAACTGTGGGCAGCAAAGCCAAAGGAGGTGG
Source organism: Protopterus annectens (assembly GCF_019279795.1). NCBI lineage: Eukaryota > Metazoa > Chordata > Ceratodontiformes > Protopteridae > Protopterus > Protopterus annectens. Next base: position 613,865,272 of record NC_056748.1, read on the forward strand.
AGTTTCAATATATATTAAAGGCACACACACACACACACACACACACACACACACACACACACACACACACACACACACACACACACATACACATACCTCCAGCCTGGTCAAACAGTATGATGCACAGGAGACACTCCAGGTGCAGTTAACCATTGACAAGACCCCTGTTCAAATCATAGCTAGATACAGGCCCCCAAATTTGACTCAAGTTGCCCACTCCACCTTTCTGGACTTCTTTGAATCTATCAAGATTCAACCCTTTACCCTGATCCTGGGCGACTTTAACTACCCAAACATAGATTGGAAAAACTACTCATGCCAGAATGCAAATGCCCAGAGATTCCTTGATTTTATCAATGCAAATGCCTTGGAACAGCTAGTTGATACCCCCACAAGAAGTGATATTATTGGACTTGGTATTAACTAACATAAGTAACCACTGCAGCACCCCTACAGTACCATCCTCCCTGGTAAGATCCAACCATAAAGAGGTCACTTTCAAAGTCAGTCCCCCCCCCCCCCCCAGCTAGGGTCAAACAGAAAAACTTCTCCAAAACTGATTACAACCTCCTGAGGGATGGTATAAACAGCTTCACTGCCCCCTCTGTTGGAACTGGCACTAATGTCCAAATCTACACCAAAGTACTATACGAGCACATGTATAGAGGCATGGAATCAGGAATACTTGACAGGACAAAATCATTCTCCGCAAGGAAAAGTAAACCTGTCTGGTGGACATCTGCAATAAATAAACTATATAACAAAAGGGAAAAATTGCTGTCCAGGACCAAGAAGGAGCAGGTGCCCAATTGGAAGCAATCTCTCCTTAGCCTGAACAAGCACATAAGAGCACTAGTGAAATCCTCTAAACCCAACTTTGAGTCCAAATTGGCCACATCTACTAGAGACAATCTTAAGGCCTTCTTCACATATGTCCGCAGTCTCAAAAGAAGCACCCAGATCTGTTCAGAACTGGTAGTCAAGGACACTGCATACCCAAATGCTGTAGATATAGCCAACCTACTGGCTGAAAGATTCAGAGAAACTTCACCCCTCTGTCCCCCCCCCCCCCATCAGTAAATCAGGACATTCCCAGTACCTGTTCCCCCCTTATCTCTAGGGAACAGGTCATCACTGCCCTTTCAAAGGCAAACAATACAGCCTCTATGGGATCTGATAACATCCCAGGCTGCATCCTACATGAACTCAGGCATGAACTTGCAGCACCATTAGGCACCCTATTCAACCAAAGCCTGAATACCAGCTTTGTCCCAGCTGAGTGGAGGACAGCCATTGTCATCCCTTTACACAAAGGTGGAGCATCCATCGATCTGGGAAATTATAGACCCTCCAGCTTAACTAGCCTGATCTGCAAGGCCATGGAACAGATTATCATGGACCTCATTAACAGGGACATTGGCAACCTCTGAACACTCGACCCCACACAGTTTGGCTTTGTTAAGGGGAGGTCATGTCTCTTAAATCTGGTCGACTTCTTTGAGACAGCCACCATAGCTGTGGACAAGGGGAAGATGGTGCACACCGCCTACCTTGATCTGGCCAAAGCGTTCAACAGTATTCCCCACTCAGGCATAATAGCTAAACTCTCTCACCTAGGCATCAATCCATATGTTATCAGATGGGTAGCAAAATGGCTAACTGATAGAACCCACCTAATCAAAATAGGGGAAGCCACCTCAAGCATTAGACTCATAATGAGCAGTGTACCCCAGGGATCTGTCTTGTGCCTCTGTTATTCATGATATACTTCTCCGAGGTGCAGGCTGTGACACCCGTGCACTAGCCCAACAATCAAGGAGCCTCAATCCTCACGATTAACACCAGTGAGGGGCATCCATATAAGGGAAAGATAATAAATACACACACTAAAGTACAATTTCCCTTAAGAGTACACAGACATCACAGTCAGTTTGGGGCTGGTTTCTCCCTTTCTCTCCAGGTCCCCAATAAGACTCCCCATTGGCACAGCTATAGGGTCCACATCTCAGCCTAGTGGGCAAGCTAAAACCTCCAGCACCCTCTCTGTCCAACCAGTGCTTCATATCCCTGCCCAAGTAGCTGACACACACACACTTTGAGGAAAGAGTTATGTACAACTGCACAAACACTCCTGGGGAAGGCTGGCACAGGTTCTCCAACTGTGCCCCTTTTACCCAGACTATACGGTAGTACCACTTGCCACCACTCACTAACATTTATCATCTACTAAAATGCCTTTATGAAAAGGTGTCCATTTATACTGTGCAATATTATTATACAAATGGTAAGAGCAACTGAACAGTCAAGGCTTATTGGAGTGGCTTGGCTAGTATCACTATATACATGCAATGTACTCTAGAGCTTAATTTATCTCTACACAAAACAGCCACAGTTGAAAGGTTTAAAAATATTTAATAATAAATAATAAAAACACAAGACAGTACTTCTTACTACACAATGCTAGTCAAGAGTTTAGAGATCACAAGAAAATGCTTAAAATAATACAGTAGAATAGTTCTGACATCAACACAGAAAAGCACTTAGTCTAATCTTCCTATTTACTAGCTATTTCTAAGAGAAACACTAAAGTCTAAGATCCTACTTACATACAGAACACAGGCAGATACTGGTGAGTTGGATGTTCTCAAGACAAAATGCCTCATTCTTTCTGTGCCCAAATTGATAACACAGTACCACTGATTCATTTCAGATTAAATAATTTCTTTCTGGTTCCGAGGCTAACAGAAACTCAGAGGTTAATAGCCCTTTTGAACTTACAGCTGGTCAGGAAGCCAGAGCAATAAAATAAATTATACATGTAAATTCTAGCCATTAACTCAGGCCTCAAAACAATAGGCAGAATGCCTCCCTCTAGACATCTTGGCTCCAATTAGATCAAAGAATTTTACAATGCTTGACTTATCAGCTTTCTTACGGCAGAGTGCACTGTTGTTACATTTTTTTTTCAGTTCAACATCCAATACAGTCTTTTCACATTTATGAGAACAAGCCTGTGACTTACATTAATATTTACAAATTACAGAATTATCTACAGAATTGTATCTGGTTAGGCTGGCAGCCTTCACCTGTCTTCACCCCCCCCCTCCCGGAGAACTCAAGATAGTTTTTCAAGTGACCCTTGACAAACGTTGCTTGAGAGGGTTAACTGCTGTGCTGCACTGACATATCATATGCTTGCAACCCTAGGCTCCATCTTAGCAACTTGGCATTTTGCTGGCTGGCTCTGTTTAGCCATGTTAGGGGATTGTGATCTGTAACTACAGTGAATTTTCTTCCATACAGATACGGATGAAGTTTCTGCAGTGCCCACACTATGGCTAGACATTCCTTTTCTACAGCTGCATGGCATTCCTCCCTGGGTTGGAGCCTATGACTGAGATAAACCACTGGGTGCTCTCCTCCCTCTGAAGAAATCTGGCTAAGCAAAGCCTCCACCCCATGGTTTGAAGCATCCACCTGCACAACAAATTCTTTGCTGTAATCTGGACTGGCTACCACAGTGGGATCCTCCCAAAGCTTATTTAAGCTTCTGGAATGCCTGCTCACATGCTGTGGTCCACACTACCTTATCTGGCCTATTTTTCCTTGTCAGTTCTGTGAGGGGAGCAACTATGGTACTATAACTGGGAACAAACTTTCTGTAGTACCCTGCTGTCCTTAAGAATGCCTTCACCTGCTTTTTGGTAACAGGTGCAGGCCACACCTGAATGGCTTCCACTTTGGCAGGTTCTGGCCTGATCTTACCACTCCCGACTCTATGTCCCAGGTAGGAGACCTCAACCATACCCACCTGACATTTGCTGGGCTTAATGGTCAACCCTGCCCTCTGTAGTCTGCCCAGCAACTTCCTGACATGTTGAAGATGCTCTTGTCAGGAATGACTGTAGATGGCAATATCATCTAGATAAGCAAGGGCAAACCCACCTGCTCCTGCCAGGATATGATCTACCAGCCTCTGTTAAGTCACTGGGGCATTTGTCATCCCAAAGGGCATCTTTGTGAACTCATACAAGCCAAAAGGAGTCAGTCACAAAGGCTGACCTTTCTCTAGCACTGGGAGTCAAGGGCACCTGCCAGTAATATTTGGTAAGATCGATAGTTGTAAGATACTTAGCCCGACCCATCTGTTCTAGGGCCTCATCTGTCCTAGGCATGGGGTAAGCATCTGACTCTGTGTGACTATTTAATGTCCTGTAGTCCACACAGAACCTGGTGCTGCCATCCTTCTTTGGCACCAGCACCACTGGGGAGGCCCAGGGACTGTTGGACTCTTGAATAACCCCTCGTTCCAACATTTCCTGTATCTCCTCCTCAGAGTCTGTTTGACTCTCTCAGGCACCCTATAAGGGGCCTGCCTAATAGGCCTTTGGGTCCTGTATCCACGTGGTGCTGCACCATGTGGGTACACCCTAGTTTCCCAGTGAACATGTCCCCAAACTCCTGTAAGACTGCTTGGATTTCTCGACCCCTGGTTGGAGATACCTGCTGGGACATTGCTACCCCTTCTACTGATGTGCCAGTCCTGCCTCACTGAGAAGATCAGTCACCAGATCTCCCTCAGACTCCTCCTGCAACCCACTGCAAATACTCAGCACAAGGACCTCCCTATCATGGTAAGGTTTCATCATGTTAACATGGTACAATTTGTGCCCCTGCCTCCTGCCTAGCAGTTTCACCATGTAGTTAACATCACTTACCTTTCTTACCACCTTGTAGGGTCCCTCCCAAGCTGCTTGCAGCTTGTTGTGTCTGACAGGAATGAGAACAATTACCTTCTTGCTTACAACATACTCTCTAGCTCGAGCATTCCTGTAATACCAGATCTTTTTATGTTGTTGGGCGTCTGCCAGGTTCTCCTGGGCCAAGCCCATGAGTTCCCTGAGCCTTGTCCTGAGGTTTAGGACATATGCAACAACAGACTCCTTGTGAGATTCACACTCACCTTCCCACTCATCTCGAATTAAATCTAGAAGTCCCCTCACCCTATGCCCATACAGTAATTCAAAGGGTGAACAACCTGTGGATTCCTGGGGAATCTCTCTGTAAGCAAGCAACAGATGGGGCAAATATTTGTCCCACTCCCTCTTAAACTGGTCTGCAAATGCCTGCAGCATGGACTTGATTGTAGAGTTTAACCTCTCAACCAGACCATTAGTCTGGGGATGGTAGGGGATGGTCTTCAGGTGCTTCACCCCATAGTACTTCCACAGACAACCCAACAGGTCTGACATGAAATTGGCACCTCTGTCAGTCAGTATTTCATTTGGGAAACCTACCCTGCTGAAAATCTGTAACAAAGCATTTGCCACCTTTTCTGCCTCAATAGAGGACAAAGCCACTGCCTCATGGTATCTTGTACCATAATCTACTACCACTAGGATATACTTTTTCCCTATGGAACCTGGTGTACTCAGAGGCCACACAATATCCATAGCTACCATCTGAAATGGCTCCTCAATCACAGTCAAGGGCATCAAAGGAGCTCTCACATTGTCTCCTGCTTTGCCCACATTTTGGCATTGCTCAGAGGTCCTGAAGACCCTGTTACATCTCTGGAAATTCTAGGCCAATAGAAGTTCTGCATAGTACGTCTTTTTGTACGTTTTATGTCCATATGATCTGCAAAGGGAATATCATGGGCTATGGCTAGAAGCACCAGACCATAGGCTCTAGGCACTACCAACTGCTGTACCCTCTCAACTTCTAGCCCTCCCTCAGGGGTCCACTCTCTATACAGTAACCCTTTGTCCCAATATACAGATTCCCCCTTCCCTTGAGAATCAGGTGCCTCACTAGCTACCTGCCTCAGGCCTTGCAATGTAGGGTCTGAGAGCTGGGCCTGTCTCAACTCTCTATTTGTAACCCTTCCCATCTACCCTTTCACAGGAAGTCTGGCATCTTCTGACAGTGGTGCCTTATTGTCAGTCTGGGTACTACTACTCACCTCTACCTTTGCAGTCACTCTCTCCAAGGAGACATCAGTACCCACAAGCAGCTGTGGCTCACATTCAGTCTCACTGCTACAGAGTAGCTCCCTCCCTGAAGTAACCACCTCACCAGTCCTGGCTGCAAGTATGCAGTCTGTCTGGGTCTCCCCCAGGCTACCAGACCCACATGCTTGTCTCCTAGCCTGACTGCATAACCACATGGTACTGCCTTATCCAAATCCTTTCCTATCAGGACATCCGCAGGATGGTAGTTCGGTACCCCTGTTGTCTCAAAACAACCTACTATTGGCATTCTGTCTTCCCCATTTACTGGGTCTCGCACCTTGCCTCTGTGGACATCTGTATGCCACATGGCCCCACTGGTTGCATTCAAAACATTTAACCCTAGGTCTTGGATGTGTACCTGGACTACTGGCTTCCCCTACTACTGGCAGATTCTGTTGGGGCAGTCTGTGCTGCCCACCATGGGTTTTTTGAGACCCATGAGCAGTACTGGGGGTCCCTTTCCTGTGCAGGGATGCCCTGCTTGCTAGGTATAGGTCTCCCTTCTTCCCCAACTCATTTCAATTAGCACATTGTCTATCAACTAACCAGATCCTCATGTCCTAAGGCAAAGTGCTAAGAGATTGTTCCCTCACCAAAAGTTCTGCAAGCCCTTCAAAAGTGGTGACCTTACATCCACTCACCCACCTATGAAAATAAGTGCTTAGTTCAGCAGCATATTCACACAAACTTTCATCTGCCTTGCGCCTATGCTCACCAAACTTTTTCCTATAAGTTTCAGGTGTTAGCTTAAAAAATTCTAACAAACAGTTCTTAACAGTAGTATAATCAAAGCATTCACAATCAGCAAGTTTAGACAGCACAGTTACAGCATTACCATGGAGTAAGGGGGTCAGGAACCATACCCAGAACCTTTGGTCAACATCATACTGTTTACATACCCTTTCAAACATATGAATGAAACTATCAAAAGTACCCCCCTCTGTAAACTGCAGAAGACATTTAATGACCTTTTGTGCATCTGGGGTCTGGTTACTCCCTCCCCATTACCTCCATTACTCTGGTGAAGAGTCAGCATCTACTTCTCTTGCTGCCTCTGCCTTTCCTTTTCCTCATCTTCCAGGAGTAGCAGTTTCTCATTCTCCTCAGCCTGCAAACATTGCAGTTTCTCATTCTCCTCACTCTCTAGATGCCTCAGCCTCTCAGCTGCTTCTGTTTCCATATGCCTGGCCTCCAACTCAAATCTCTTTAGCTCCAGATGGATTTTTAAGTCCTCTGTAGAAAGGTTGAGCTGTACGTGCTCTGAGTGTAGTACATCTTCACTGCCAGTCTGATCATCCTCCTGGTTGCTGTTTTCTGATGCAGCTGTGACCAAAGCTGCAGTCATGTCTGCCTTAGTCAGGTTTCCATGCACCAGTCCTCTAGCCTGGCACATCTCAGCCAGCTGGCTCCTTGTCAGCTTTCTGTACTCCTCTGCTGACATGTTACCTGCTCTCCCTGACTAACTAAGCTATCAAAAGAAATAAAACAATTGTGATCTGAACTCTGAGTATTCACTGAATGGCTGATTTAGAGTACAAAAACACCTTCCGTGATCACTGTACACAAGCTACAGGAATTCACACTACCCACACCACAACAAGCCAATTAGTATTTGCCAACCAATTAATATGTGGGGTAGATATCCCACCACTGCCAAACAATTAATATAGGATGCCTGTGCACTGACCCAGCAATCAAGGAGCATCAATCCTCACCACTAACACCAGTGAGGGGTGCCCATATTGAGGAGGGATAATAAATACACACACAGTAAAGTATAATTTCCCTTAAGAGGACGCAGAGATCAAAGTCAGTCTGGGGCTGGTTTCTTCTTTTCTCACCAGGTCCCCAATAAGACTCCCCACTGGCACAGCTATAGTGTCCAGATCTCAAGCTAGTGGGAAAGCTAAAACCACCAGCACCCTCTCTGTCCAACCAGTGCTTCATGTCCCTGCCCAAGTAGCTGACACACACACACACTTTCAGATAAGAGTTATATACACCCACACAGACACTCCTGGGGAAGGCTGGCACAGGTTCTCCAGCTGTGCCCCTTTTACCCAGACTATCCTGTAGTGTCACTTGCCACCACCCACTAATATTTATCAGCTACTAAAAAGCCCTTATGAAAGGGTGTCCAATTATATTGTGCAACATTATTATCCAAATGGTACGTGCAACTGAACAGTCAAGGCTTATTTGAGTGGCTTGGCCAGTATCACTATATACATGCAATGTACTCTAGAGCTAAAATTATCTCTACACATAACAGTCACAGTTGAAAGGTTTAAAATATTTAATAATAAATAATAAAAACACAAGACAATACTTCTTACTACACAGTGTTAGTCAAGAGTTCAGAGGTCGCAGGAAAATGTTTAAAATAATATAGTAGAATAGTTTCTAAGAGAAACACTAAAGTTTACATACAGAACACAGGCAGATACTGGTGAGTTGGATGTTCTCAAGACAAAATGCTAAATGCCCTCATTCTTTCTGTCCTTAAATTGATAACACAGTATCACTGATTCATTTCAGATTACATCATTTCTTTCTGGTTCCCAGGCTAACAGAAACTCAGAGGTTAATAACCCTTTTGATCTTGCAGCTGGTCAGGAAGCCAGAGCAATAAAAGAAATTATACATGTAAATTTTAGCCATTAACTCTGGCCTCAAACAATGGGCAGAATGCCTCCATCTAGACATCTCGGCTCTGAGTTTTAGATCAAAGAATTTCACAATGCTTGACTTATTAGCTTTCTTACAGCAGAGTGCACTGTTGTTACATTTTTTCAGTTCAACATCCAATACAGTCTTTTCACATTTAAGAGAACAAGCCTATGGCTTACATTAATATTTACAAATGACAGAATTATCTACAAAATTGTATCTGGTTAGGCTGGCAGCCTTCACCTAACTTCACACAGGCCAAAACCAGTGGGCTATGAATGACCAAGTTTGCAAATGACTGCAAGCTGGGTACGGTCATCAATTCCCCAAGTGATGTGGATGTCCTCCAAGAGGGTCTTACACAAATGACTGGTGCCAGAAACATGGTCTCAAGCTGAATGCCAAAGAATTCATCACCATCATCCCCTTGGGGCGTGCGACATCCCCACTTATTATCACATTAATAACAACATCCTAAACACACAATCAGTTGTGTGGGATTTGGGCACCCAGGTTGATAGCAACCAGACTTTTGACCACCATTTTGCTTCCATTGTACAGAAAGGTTTCTACATGGCCCACCTCATAAGTAAGGGTATCTCATCCAGGGACAAGGAGGTCATAACATCCCTGTATTCTTCCCTTATATGGCCAATTATTGTGTACAGTGCCCCCTTCGGCATGTACCTCACAAAGCACATGCAGCAGCTGGAGAGACCACAGAGTTTCCTCACCAGAAGAATCCAGGGCCTCAGACATCTGTCCTACACAGATAGGCTAAAAGCCCTGTCCCTCTACTCAGTTTCATACAGACTTCTCAGAGGTGACCTCTGTCTGGCATACAAAGTGATCTCAAACCCTACCTTGATGGGACTGCTGCATATCTGCAAGTGAAGCTCCACTTGAGTAGCCTGTATACATGACCTCAACCTGGTCTGTGATATCAATAGAACTTGGCAGGACAGATTTGTATTCCAGAGACTCCCCCATCTGTGGACTAGACTCCCACTCCACGTCAAGTAGAGTAACTCATTATCCCTTTTCAATTGCAACCTGGATAACTGGATGGGAAATAGAAAATACACACCTGGGATTCCACCTGTGTCCCTGTTGGACAGGAGCTTTGGATGCTGACTTGTCTAAACATGGGCTAAACTCCTGGCTAGGCTTATAAAGGCCTCAGGGCCAGTAGCCTAGTAACTTCCTATGATCCTATAAAAGTTAAGGTTTATAAAACAGTGGTGTGACCAGTACTACTGTATGGCACAGAAACCTGAGCAGTAAAGAAACAGCAATTAAGGAAGCTAGAGGTGATGGAGATGAAGTGCCTGAGACAGGTGGTAGGATGCATACTGTAGAGCAGATGAAGAAATGAGGACATAAGAACAGAAGCTGAAGTAGCTCCAGTTGTAGAAAAGGTCAAAGATAGCAGATTACTGTGGTTCAGGCACATTTGCAGAAAAGCAGAAGACAGTCTGATGAAGAAGATTTAGGACAGACAGGAAGAAGGCAAGAGGAAATGAGGGTGTCCAGCAAAGAGGTGGATGGATTGTGTGAGAGAAGACCTGAGACAGTCAGGCATGAGTACTGAAGAAGGCAGGAAAGTGGCATTGAATAGAGAGGGATGTGACCGTTAATACAACACCCTGACCCCATGGAGAAAATGGGAAAAAGCAGATAAATGATGATGATGATGATAATGTTATTCCCGTTAATGTAATGTTTCAACCAAATACTGGTGAAAAGGCCTCAGAGGACTAGTTTGTAGAATTTTTTGATGATGCATAACCCCTGAGATACTGTGAGATAGAGATGACAAACTATTTCTGAAAAGGGGCTTTCTTGTATTGGACCTTAATCTGTATGCCACTGGCCTCAGTATGATGATTTTGGAGTTATGAAATCAGTTAGGTTATTTTTGATCCCACTGCTCTCTTGGCTGAACACCATTTGTTCTACCAACTACCTTGTTCTACATATTTAACAGAATTGTATTGTTATATTCAAGATCTGCAAATGCTATATACACAAATACCAGTTTTATGCATTATGTTCTATCATATTATAATTAATAATTTTCCTGGCATCCCTGCCTATAAGAATCCATACTGCATTAAATTGTTTAATGATATTTTACTGTCTAATGTGGACAGTTTTTGATAACTTAAGTACTTAATTTATAAGATTATTGGGAAACTGGCGCATTTATATTTAGTGCAACGTATCAGTTGCATGGTACACTGGACAAAACTTAGTGTACATTGTACAGATTATCTCCATGCCATAAAAGGTATATTTAAACGGCTTCAGCCACAAATCATAATTCTAGTAAAGTTAGATGGAGCTTGTTACTTTCCCCTTATCTAGTATTCAGTACAATACCCTATTTTAATGGTTAAAATTTGATTATCTGTCCTTAACAGATACACAGTATAGGTTACTAGTGATAATTTACTGTACACAAAATAGACTTTATTTAATGGGTTTCTTGCTATATGTTGCATGCTGGCATTGTAGAATGTTAGAAACCAACATTATACCCTGTTGATGAAACCATCAAAAGGTTTTATTCTTGGATGGGGAGCTCTCAGGATGCTTCAGGAAGTAAGACGACCTTCTCACCTGCTCCATATATTTTATGTAAATTGATAATAAAAAGTTATTTATTTTTTCCATAGAGGCCATTAAAATGCTATATTTAGGATGGTAAAGTAACTTGTCAAGAAGTTACAGTATGGTGATTAAGAGTGTAAAAAATAAACAGAGATCATTTTTTGAAGTGATTCATCACATGGTAACTGTGAACATGGAATTCTTAAGCACTGAAGAGAGATTAGATGTTTAAGCAATAACCCACGCCTGGGTGTAGGTAATGCTGGATTTACCCAGGGTTTTTGTGGTTTGATCATGAGGGCGAAGCCTGAGTGGCCAAACAAAGACAACCGTGGGTAAATCCAGCATTACCCACACCCAGAAGTGGGTTATTGCTATTATACAATGACATTATTTAAGAAAAAAAATACTTTTCTTAAATAATGGCATTGTATAATGCCTCCGTGCTGCCCTTCCGCAGCTGTATTCTGGTATAGCTGGGTATTCTGTGGCAGTTCTGTTGTACTGCGCATGCGTATGCTTACACGGTACATCAGAGCTGTGTGTGGAAGCAACAAAGAAAGGAAGATCTCCCTTGCTTTTTAAAAGGTGTCTCTCTATGTTAAAAGAGTTTAACATAGTGAGACAGCTTTAAAAAAAGCATTGGAGAAAGGAAGATCTCCGTTGCCTTTTTTTTAAGATACCTCAATACGTTAAACCCATTTAACATAACGAGACTACAGCAATGGAGCTCTTCCGTTCTCCGTTTCTGTCTAACATACACAAAAAAAGACATACTAATGGAAAAAGTCCAGGCAACCGGACCTTTTTCCATTAGTATAAGTCTGATTTACAACGGGCACTCTGACCAATCACCATCACGTTTTGGAATATAATTGGGGGGAGGTCATTGTATAATACTGCTTTTATTGCAGCAACTGAAGTCACATCGGATATGATTCTGGGTGAAATCTGAAAGTTACAAAGCAAATTATCAAAATATTTTCCATAGAGGCCATTAAAAATGGTGCATTAGTAAGTAGTTGTTTTAGGATGGTAAAGTAACTTGCCAAGAAGCTGCAGTATAGTGATTGAGTGTAAAAAGTAAACTGAGATAATTTGTTTTCAGAATGCTTTTATTCATTTTATAACACAACAACTTAACAATATAATAACAAGAAAAAACAAACTATATACAGTGTCCATAACAACTAAAAAACAATATACATAAGAGAATATTTAATATTTCTCTAGCAGATTAAACAATTTTGTCCAAGCAATTAAATGATGAGTTGTGTTATTAGTCCTTGCTTTTATAGTAGCAATGTCATTCTTACAAATGTATTTCACAAGATGAATAGACTCAACTTTAAAGCAGGAGTAAACTGGGATTTTCAATTTTTATTAACAATTTTCCTTGCTATACAGAGAATAGACCATAGAGAAAATGTTTGGTTTTTAGGAATGACTTCAGGAACAGGAACATTGAAAAGGATAAGGGAGTCAGAAATTGTACAGTTGTCATTCCATAGAGCTTTTCAAAGATATTAAAGTCTAATCAAAACGGGGAAATTATTTTGCAATTAACAACCATATGTATCCAGTCAGCATCGGGGTGTCCACATCTCCAGCATTTAATTTCATCTTTTTTGTACATTATTGCTAATCTATGTGGAGTGAGAAAACATCTATGCAAAATTTTCCATATGTATACAAACCAGAACACGGAAGATGTGAATTCCTTCACCGACTGTAAACAAAGTTTTTTATCTTTTTCTGAGAATACTTGTCTATTAACTTCAATTGAATGATTCCAAAAAGAAACATCTGTTTTGCTAAAATAATTTCTGAGAATTTTATAAATAACAGATATGTATGAAGCATTCTTGGGTGAGCTATTAATAATTGTTCAGATAAGATCCAAGATTTTTAAGTTACCTTATTGTATGCCTCTAATGAGGGTACGAGCTTAGTATGTATGAAATCTTACCTGTTTGGATGTCCAGCAAATTCCAATTTTGCAAACGATATCTGCTGATCAAATAGTCTGCAGAAAGTATTTTATTATCTGAGATAAACTGATTCCAATATAATACGTCACCCTTCTTAAATTCTAACATTTTCAGAGTATCAAAATATATCATTCATTTGTGTAAGCAATAGGAAACATAATTATTAATAAATTCTTAATTGATTAGAAAACATAAGCTTTTTAAACAGCAGCAGTATTTGGTTTATAAGAGGTGTGAGAACAAGTTTTGACCTTTCACTTTGAATGTATATTTTTAAAATCCATATAAAGATGTTTGTCTGTATTTGAGTATATGGTTCAAGCAATGTCCTATCACTATTAAGAAGTAAGGCTTCATATATTGATTTACACTATGATGTATGCAAAGTATTATTCCAAAGCAACACTATGTTAATGAAAGTGGAGTTTAAATACAAATCAATGTTTGGAAAGTCTATAAATCCTTCATCCCAGCTTGTGGTGTGCCAGAGAAGAGAAATTCTTGTTTTTTTTTTTTTTGGGGGGGGGGGGGGGGATACCAAAAGAAGTCAAGTAATAAGTTATTAATTTTCTATTTAAGTTTGACAGGTGGGGGAATTAGTAGAGCTTGGCCAATGAAAAAGATTTTAGGTAACAGTATCATTTTGATTAAAGTTAGTCTATCCTCAAATGTGAAGAAGAGTATGTTCTGTCTATTAGATTAGTAATTGAGTTTAAACGTTGTTGGTAATTAGATGTGAGCGATTTTTTATAATTAGATTCAGTAATGATATGTAGATATTTAATATGCGTGCCCTCACAGTTTGTCTCTGATCATTTATTGAAGTGCTTCTCCCCACATGATAACTGAGAACATGGAATTTTTAAGCACTGAAGAGAGATTAGATGTTACTGCTTTTACTGCAGCAACTTGACGATTGGAGATGATTCTGGGTGAAATCTGAAACTTACAAAGCAAATTATCAAAATTTACACCTAAGATGGAAATGGGCAATATAGATTTCAAAGTGATGCTTTATGACCAACTAGTTACCAGACTGGTTATGCAACACAAAAAGGCACTGAATGAACAATTAAATAATTTGGAATTGAGACCAGAAATGTTGATTTCTAAATTGGTTGACAAAGAAGATATGGTCCACAAACATAAGGTATGCATGATGGGAGTTCCAAAGTAGAATGAAGGGCTGGATCATGTTGTACATATATGAAGGACAAGTTGGTGGACTGGTCTGGCTGTTAGATTATTGTATCAGTCTAGAAAGAGATCATTTGGGTTCTTTATCAATTCTGGTGTCTGCAGTTGTATGTACTTGAAATATTTTCATGCAATTAAAAGCAGTGGCATAGCATAGGGAAACAATGGTATGCTGAATATTCCATACGCTAAAAGAAATGAGCATTGTTCATTTAATGTTTTTTTCCTAAAGATATTGCCTAAACAAAGTTAATATACACACTTTCTTTGAAAGATAGCATTATTATCTTTGTTTAGGTAAAGTGAAATTGGCCTGCAAGGTACCACTGAATTCACACAGCATCTCTCAGAGGCTTAATTTTCTTTCATTGTTCATGCCTGCAGAATGTTGCTTACTGACAGAAGTCCATGGCAGAGAACACTAGCATATGTTCTAGCTATGGAGATAACATAAGTAGAGCTGAAAACAATTTATGGTACCGGACAAACATTTTCCCTCTCCCACACCTTGAAATACCACTTTAGCAATAAGGGACTACTATTAAGGGGAACCTGCATGTAGTTTAATTGAAATGCTTACAAATCAAGGACTGTCATCTAGTACTGGATATGTATGGGGGTGGAGCATGGATGCTTTGAATGAAGAAAATCTACATTTCCCCATAAGATCCCTTCAGTAGTTTAACAAAATATGCACACACACCAAAATGAAACATGTTCCCCAGTGATCCCTTTGGTAGTTTCACCAAGTATGCGTAAGCACCAAAATGAAATACATCCCCCAGCAATCCCTTCAATAACATGTCCAAGTGTGCACAAGCACCAGAATGAAACATATGCCCTAGCAATCCCTTCAATAACATGTCCAAGTGTGCACAAGCACCAGAATGAAACATATGCCCTAGCAATCCCTTCAATAACATGTCTAAGTGTGCACAAGCACCAAAATGAAACACATCCCCCAGCAATCCCTTAAATAACATGTCCAAGTGTGCACAAGCACCAGAATGAAACATATGCCCTAGCAATCCCTTCAATAACATGTCCAAGTGTGCACAAGCACCAAAATGAAACACATACCCCAGCAATCCCTTCAATAACATGTCCAAGTGTGCACAAGCACCAGAATGAAACATATGCCCTAGCAATCCCTTCAATAACATGTCCAAGTGTGCACAAGCACCAAAATGAAACACATACCCCAGCAATCCCTTCAATAACATGTCCAAGTGTGCACAAGCACCAAAATGAAACACATACCCCAGCAATCCCTTCAATAACATGTCCAAGTGTGCACAAGCACCAGAATGAAACATGTTCCCCAGTGATCCCTTTGGTAGTTTCACCAAGTATGCGTAAGCACCAAAATGAAATACATCCCCCAGCAATCCCTTCAATAACATGTCCAAATGTGCACAAGCACCAAAATGAAACATTTCTCCCAGTGATCTCTTCAGTAGTATGCCCAAGTATGCACAAACACTACACCAAAATGAAGCATTTTCCCCCGCCAATCCCTTCAGTAGTTTCACTAAGCATGCACAAGCACCAAAATGAAATACATCCCCCAGCAATCCCTTCAGTAGTTTCACTAAGTATGCACAAGCACCAAAATGAAATACATCCCCCAGCAATCCCTTCAATAACATGTCCAAGTGTGCACAAGCACCAAAATGAAATACATCCCCCAGCAATCCCTTCAATAACATGTCCAAGTGTGCACAAGCACCAAAATGAAATACATCCCCCAGCAATCCCTTCAATAACATGTCCAAGTATGCACAAGCACCAAAATGAAACATATGCCCTAGCAATCTTGTCAGTAGTTTCACTGAGTATGCACAGGAACCAAAATGAAATATTTCCCACACCAATCCCTTCAGTAGTTTAACCAAATATGCAAAAGCACTTCACTGATACCAAAATTAAACATTTCCCCCAATGACCCCATCAGTGGTTTGTCCATGTTTCCACAAGCACTTCACTGACACCAGAATGAAATATTTCCTCAATGACCCCGTCAGTGTTTTGTCCATGTCTGCACATGCACTTCGCTGACAGCAAAATGAATATTTCCCCAGTGACCCCATCAGTGTTTTGTCCATGTCTGCACATGCACTTCACTGACACCAAAATGAAATATTTCCCCAGTGACCCCATCAGTGTTTTGTCCACGTCTGCACATGCACTTCACTGACACCAAAATGAAATATTTCCCCAGTGACCCCATCAGTGGTTTGTCCACGTCTGCACATGCACTTCACTGACACCAAAATGAAATATTTCCCCAGTGACCCCATCAGTGGTTTGCCCATGTCTGTGCAAGCACTTCACTAACACCAAAATGAAACATTTCCTCCAACAACCCCTAGATTAATGTGTCTATATCTGTACAAGCACTTCACTGACACCAAAATTAATCATTTCCCCAAATGAGGCTTTCAGTAGTTTGTCCGTGTATGCCAAAACACTAAAATAATATGGAAAAATGTCTTTAGGTAAAGTCGGTACTTTTACCTCCTTTTAAAATGTACAGTACTGAGTCATCCTTTTTCTCCTTCCCCTTGCAACTACATATTCTCTTGGTAAATGAGTACTTACTGGTGAACGTTCAGGGCCATTTACATGTTTAGTAGGAAAATGATGTCCTTTTAGATTCATCCCTATTAACCCTACTGATATGCAAATATGGAAAGCCCCTTATCTGCGTAATAGCTGTCCCCAATACCACTTATGTGCTAAGCATGTTAGGCTTTTGTGATAGGGAGATGTGTTTAACAAAATGCCTCCACATTTTTGTAGCAATCCTGAAAGATGTGATTTGCATAACCATGTAGCTCTGCTCTATATGGATTACTTTTAAGAAAATATGAAGGGATAGACTAAGAATATTGCCCTGTAATTCTGCCCGGCTTCATCTCTGAACTCATGGGTAGGCATTTGTGTATCACTAAATGTTTTGTAAAACACTAGTGTCACTAGTGCTGTGTTAAGTTAAAAAGTTAGTAGCTGTTTGCTAGCACATTTTACCTTTTCTCTGCTGATATAATTTGAGTGTAAGGTGACAATAAACTGTTGTGCAGCTGCAGAATTGAAAATCAGCAGCTGGCTTGCCTCTGTGAGACATGCTATAGCAACTGATGAATGGCTCGCTCTGGCTGTGTGTTGCTTCTATTAATAAATGAAAAAAGTAAGCTGTTTATTTATTTATTTTTGGGGGGGATTCAGCAGTGTAATATGGTTCATTGTGGATTATGGTTCACACACTTGATACCCCTAAATGGTGTGACACTTTTCATATACCATGGGTTAACTTACAGTTAAACAGACATAAAGCCATAATACCTAGAAATGAAAAAAAAAATATTTTTTAATAAGTATTTCAACACTAGTTAGGGGTTTTTGTTATTTAAAACCATGATGGATGTACTGGTAGCAACAGGTCGATCTTAAACACAGCCAGTTGGAAAATGCAGTGTCTTTAAACCATATAAATCACTGACATTATTTAAGGTACATTGATCAGTCACACCCACACACACTTACTTACTTATATTTTAGCTTCCCTTACTACAAAACTGATGCTATGCCACCGATTAAAATCTTGGTTTACAGAGGGACACATTTTAACTTAGCTATGGCAACCAGGTAAATGTTGTATGTTTT
The DNA here is from genome assembly GCF_019279795.1 of Protopterus annectens. Lineage (NCBI taxonomy): Eukaryota > Metazoa > Chordata > Ceratodontiformes > Protopteridae > Protopterus > Protopterus annectens. The sequence goes on from NC_056748.1 coordinate 613,883,423, forward strand.
GAGTACAAAAAGTTGACTTTCATAATGATTTTTCCATCCAGACTGCTATTCATTGAACTCAATTTTTGAGTTTATGCGTAAATGCCACCTGAAAAATCTGAAGTCCAAGCTGATGTATCCAGTAGTTCTAAAGATCTTTTCCTTCTGGAATGACACTGTTTATGAATGTATGCAAGCAATGGGCATTGCTGACCAATATGAGTTTGTAAAGGGTGGTGATTGAACAGACTGCATCATGTTCAGAAGGTGGTTGATAGTAATTAGGCTGAGTATTCACACTTTAAACTTGAAAGAATTTCCTTTTTATACTGTGTATGAGTGTTTGTAGTCATAATTATGCAGTGTTGAAGATTGTGTTAAATTCCTTGAGCATTGCTCATAGTATGTAGAATTGCTGTGATTTCTTTTCACCATTTTGATGTTGCGGTGTTTTATATACTTAGAGATACTGTAGCATTAACAGTTTAGTGTTTTTTATGACATCATCAGCTTTTCCATGTTTAATATATTGCTGTAAATATATCTGACTGCATTGGAATTGCATTTCTTGTAACTGAAAGTAGTTGAATTACAAATCAGTGTGTTGAGTCTGTAATGTCAATTTAAGACAGACATTTACTAGGGTCATCCTTTTTTGGATTGCCAAGTGTCCCTAATCTGTGTTGTTTGCAGCCAAGTGACCATTATATCGCTGCGCCCTATTTGAGTTTCTCTACTGGATAGTTAACGATAATTCATAGTGATTGTGATATATGAATAAAACAGAAGTATATAGAATATTAAGGTTTTGTGAACCCTGGCACTGAGTGTGTGTGTGCTGGCTGTTGGGTGTCCTCCTTGTGCAATGCTTTTACACTATTGACCCTTATGTACAAGAAATGTCAGATTTCCTGATGTGTTTAGCAGGCAAATGTGTGCATGTTTAAATGCAGAGTCACAGCAACTGAATGTTCATGTTATATTTTAAAGAAGACCCCCCCCCTTGAGTATTAATATACTGATATGAGTGAAATAAGATATGTGAATTTTAAAAGCTACTTTGGCTCCCTGCACTAATTTTTACATCTGAATGGAATTAATGAACATATGGGCTGTTACCCCAGTTGGGGACCCTTATTCATAAGTGGGGAATTTTTGTGTGTAATGTTATAGTAGGACATGTTGCACTAGTGTAGTTATTGAAAGTGAATAAGTAATGATACAAAGTAGCAGACCAGCATTATACATTAACATAAATGAGAGGCTTCCATAATAAAATGTGATTCAGGAGTTTAGAGTTAAGATTCTTCTCCAATAGCTGCATTTTGAGAGATGCTTATAAAAGAGGATTAAATGGTAGTGTATGTCTGTATCATCATAACAGGGTACATATTTGGGGTCATCTTAAGTTACTTGCTGGTCCGTAAACAATCTAGAATTGTCACAGTCAGATTATGGGTATTTGTTGAAGGGCACCAGCATTTCTTCCTTATCGCGTAGAAGAGGGTACTCAGGCTTCAAGCACTAAAAAACAAACACAAATATTTTATGAACTGGATGGTGGCTACCTGTACTAGTAAATCAAGGACGTGAAGGAGCTTAACAAGTCTTACTCGATTAAGGGTAACAGGAGGCACAGTATGCAGTAGTAAATGAGTTATTGAACTGGTATGTATTTGTAGAGGTGTATTTAAAGTAAAACTTTTGGAAACTTCTGGGAGCCCAAGCTTCTAGGGCTATTTTATAATTAAGACGTAAATTATATGATGGTAGGAGAATTGTTTGGAGCAGATGATGAGATCTGGTGAATGTGTAGCTCAGTGGTTATTGCTTGGTAAGTGAAGGCCATGATTGCTACCTGTGAATTAGCTACTGAGCAGAAAAGATGGAGGGACTGTGTCATGGTAAGTGGAACTGAGTGATTTGTATACATTGATTAGAGAAGACTGGTTAAGTGTGATATATTCACATCTAGTCGTATCTTATGTAGGTTATGACTGAAGATGGCTGCTTCTTATCTATCATTTGCTAGGTATTCAACATAGAGATTAGAATGCAAAATAATGCAAAGTATTGAGATGCTACAGGAAGGAGGAATAGAAATCAAGCGTTTGCTTAATTTCTGAAGCATTTTAAGAAATGTACAGCATTTACACGGAAAAGGCGTATGTGCCAAAAATAATGACAATAATGTGAGTAATCTGGGGATTTGTCAAGTTACAGCCTTAAAGAGAAGAATGAAATAAGATTACTTTATTCCTGTAATGCTGTCAACATTTCCAGTTCACCAAAAGGTGATTGTCAATGTAGGCATGCCAAAGTTGCACATTTGTATGTGTTCTTTACTGCACTGTTTATAAATGCTCAGCTGAGAAAATTCTCTGACAGTACATGTTAGTGCTAGTAAAAGAATGCAGAGCTGATTAAAATGATTTGTTTCATACTAAAGTAGTATGTACATGATGATTGTTTAAAGTTTATGATGAAGATTAGTGTCCAGACAGCAAATGTTGGCGGTGTGATGGGGAAGAAGGAGGGAATTGGGAATATATTTTCTGGGAGTGCAGTGAGTTGGTGGACTTTAAGGATTCCCTGCGGGATGCATTCTTGGAGATGCTGGTTGGGCAAATTGGTCTGACGAGGGAGATGATTTTTCTGAGCTATGATACAGAATCAAAATTGCCCAGGCATGGTAAGGCTTTGCTGTGTCTAATAATGGTGGCTGCCAAAAGATCAGGTACTAGAAAATGGATATCAAAATCTAAACTAACTATACTAAAAGTAGTGAATATAGTAACAGAGATAAAACAACAGGAACTGAGATCTTTAGGAAAGGGTAAGAGCAAACTACATATGAAAAAAATGGGAATTGTGGGAACAATACTTACAAGGGAGGAGTGAGGTTTAAAAGGCGGTAGGACTTAAATGAGCTATGTAATGTTTGACTGAAAAATATTGGGTAGATTATAAGTGGTGTAATGCTTGCAACTGGGAATGTGTCGGTATGGATTGTGATGTAAAATGCTTGCAATTAGGATTGTGTAGGTGTGGTTTCTTTTCATCTGTATAAATGCCAGTGTTGTAAGTGATAGCTTAATAAAGATGTTTCTTGTTTAAAAAAGTAAAAAAAAAGGCAGGAATTTAATAATTTATGTAATGCTGCACAGGTTATTTGACATATTGCAATATATGTGAAGTAAAATGTTTATGTTAATTATAGTGTGATTACTTTTATATGAATGTAAATTCGCCTATGTCACAAGTGATAATTCAATAAAGGTGTTTGGAAATAAAAAGATTAGTGTCAGTCGATCAACAGGTAGCACATGCTCCTTTTATGCTGAACGATGAAAAGACTGTGGAGCTTATCTCCACACCAGCTGCTTGGATTCATTTTCCAGTATTGAAACTGTGATACAGCATAATGAGGGTGCTACAAACCTGAGTGTGCTTTCTCCTGGATGAAATGTTAAACTGAAGTCCCACCTGTCTGAGGTGGTGGTGGTAGCTCACATGGATGTAAAAGATCCCACAGCACTTACCACAAACAGTAGGGGGATTTCCCTGATATCCTGGCCAGATTTTCCCTTGACAATATACATACTACCTCAGGTCTTTCCTGAAAAGAAGGAATACACCTAGTGTGACTAAGAGGTCAATAATGTATTAATAAAATAAAATAAAAGAAATGGTACACCAGTCACAATAGTATCGTGATAAAGGTGTATGATTATTTAATGTTTTATATAGCTGGATTGCATGTATACATAATTTTGTAGCATAACTTACTAAAGCCATGATATAATTTTTAAAGGTTCCTGTCTGGTGGTAGAAAATAGCTCATATTATTGATATTATTAACCAAGACTGTTCAACTGTGACTCAAATCCCTTATTTTTTCAGTTGTTTTCCTTAATCAGAAGAAGAAAATATTACACTCTTTAATAAAAGAAAACAGGATTCTTTTGAACAATTGGAAGACTTCTCCCCTGCTTGAGTTTCCATAGCAAGTTTTATGGAACCATGTCATTGAATTTTTGCGAATATAAATCCATAAAATAATTCCCCTTTTTTCTTTCCCAGGAACTATCTTGTGCTTTCCTACCTTATAATTTTATCCTTTTGTATCTGTGTCTCCCTCCAGAAATTGTCCTTTTTCTTGTTTATGTTTGTAATACAGTAATCATATGGTTGTAATAGTGTTTTAAGGTTTACTATTATTTTTGAGAATGACAGTTGGATGGCAGTTATTATACTGAATGTCAGATTGTCATTCACAAAATGCAGAATGAAGTGCAATGTCGTACACACGTATGCGAATGCAATAGTGCATTCGGCTGTAAGTGTTTGGCAAACTATATGGAGATCGCGGTATAGTGGGGTTTGGAAATTCATCCATATCCCCACTGTAGTGCTTTTGCAGAGTTGGAATATATTGTTAGCAGGGGGTATGAGGGGAGGGTGCAGGGCAGCTTGCCCCCCTGCAAAAACGTGATTATCTTTGTTAATTTTGGAGCTTTTCTCCCCGGGCCTCCACTGAAAAAGGGTTCCTTGAGCCCAGTGGACAACCCCGGTTATCAAACTGGAAATAAATAAATAAATATGTTGTATAGGAGTTTCATGTATATGAGCTCCTATACAGATATCATCTGCTGCTTCGATCTGCAGATCCGACATTGTAATGCGGTCGCCATTCTATTTTTGATGGTGTACTTTGACATTGTGAACAGAAATTGTTTTGCCTTTGCAAAATTGATAGTAAACCGTGTTTTAATGATGACTGTATTTTCACTTGTACATATTCATAAGTTAATAAATACAATATAAAGATAACAGATGGCAACTGTCCCTCCTAAATGCTGAATGATTTCAGTCAGTCATTCTCTTTCTGTTATGATTCAGGGACTGGTAACTATTCTGAGGACTAGTACATGTCTATGGTATCTTTTGCTACATTGTTCTGATGGTGTATATATGCTTGCCTATGTACTGTGCTGTTTGCCATGGCATGCATATTTGTGTATGGTGGTACTGCAGAGAAGAAACTGAGCATCCATAAAACATAATATCTCATCTCCACCTGGTGTTATGAAATGCATTAGTGAAAAGAATCAAAAACAAAAGAAAGAATGGCTATAGACATTGCTAAATGGTTTTAGCTACCAAAGGCGTCAAATGGTGAGGTGGAACATTCATAAATGACAATCTGAGTGCACAAGAATGCAAAGATTTCCTTCCAAGCTGAAGGTTAATGGTGCGGAACTAATGGAATTATTAGAAAATGTGATAGTTTATATAAATAATGTTTGCATTGTCAGTTCCAGACCTTGAAAGACGTATTACTTCCTGAGGGAGAAACTCAATGAGATTTATACAACATGAGAAGAAAAGGTGTCCTTAACAATGTACTTGGTTGTTTATAGGTTCATAGGTTAGTACTAGGCTAACTACCCTTGTGAGCCATTTTAAGCCTAGCCAATTATCCCTTGAGACTCAAACCCTGTACCTTGTGTTTGTAAGGCAAACACCTTAAACATTAGGCCACCCTCCCAACCCATAATATAAACAACCTCTGCAAGGCTCAAACCCAGGAACCTGTACACCCTAGGCAAAGTGATTTACCACTAAGCCATTCCAGATATTTAACTGAGATGTAGTTAGTCTGAAACTCTGTCATGCTATGAGCAGATATTGCTAAGTTTAAAATTACTCATTTCATCTTAATCCAGCTTTAAAAATGATAATTGTAGAAGTTCTTTCATAGATATATTGAATGCATAATTTTAGAAGTCCTTTCCTAGGTAAATTGATTCCTTCCTCAGACTGTTTGTGCTACAGTATTGCTTATTTCAATCTTAACATTTTGCTCTAATTGTCATTTTCCTTTAGAATACGTGATGCAGCACTGGAAGGAGGACTTTATGTTTGGATATCAGTTTCTGAATGGCTGTAATCCTGTTATGATTGAGAGCTGCACAGAACTGCCTCAAAATTTTCCTGTTACCACAGAAATGGTACAATGCTGTCTTGAGCGTGACTTAACACTGGAACAGGAGATAGAGGTAATGACTATTTATTTACATGAAGAGGAGATGTAAAAGTTCAGCTTTTCAGCTAAACCATATCTGCCGTGAAAGGTTTGCATTTTGTATGCCCTTATGTGGTAAAAAATGTTGTCCTTCTTCAGTTCTATTATTAACATATTGTAGCTCAGGCCAGAGCTGTACAAGGTCATAAGGTTATATGGTGAAATTAGGAAGAGAAATAACTGGGAGAAATATGAAGATATATTTTATAACAGTGGGAGCAGTGGATACATGCAATATCATTTTTCCAGGAACACTGGTGACACCTGGGGCCAAAAATTGGAAATATTTAAATGTTTATAAGTGCAATTCATCAATTCTTCATTATCTGAAGAAATGAATATTTTTTTTTAATTTTTTTAAATGAATAATTCTTATAGGTGGTTCACTTTTTCTGGCGATTATTATATTAGGTGAAGGAGTGTGAGACACAATGCCCCTTGACACTTGGGAACAAGTTTCTTTCCCAGTAAAATATTAATTCCTTCAACAAGATTAATTTTCAGTGGCTCATACCATAATTTTATAAATCTATGTGGGACATATATAGAATGTGCAAGAAATTATAATTGTATCAAAGTATCACAACAATTGCATGATATACCTTTTAATGAAACGAGATTCTATGAATTTATTTTGGCAAATCTTTCAAGCAACAGAAAGATCCCTTCAAATAAACATAACACAGCCTTGTGTGCCAACACTTCAGAATAGATTATATTTAGTTGGAGGCAGAGGGGTGCTCCCCTCATGAAGGGACATTGTATCTCTTGCCAGACACTGATCACTGCAGTGAATCATGGAGTCTTGCCTAATTAAATTGTAGTGGAACCAAGCAGGAATGATTTGTAGCATATGTAGTCTACTGCATATGACTAAGGAAGGAAAAAGTCTGTATGGGCAGTGTATTCATATAAATCATCACTAGCTGGGCAGCCACAGTTGGCTTCTGCTTTTAGAGGCAGTGAGACCTTGTCTTTAAAAAAAAAATTTGTAGCAGGCAAAGCTAGTTGTAAAACCACCCTTCCTTCCCAGGATATGCACAAACTATCCTCTCTGCCAGCACCATCAGTTGCCCGAGCTGCTAATTGAACTCAGGTTGCCTGGGTCATAGTTGAGGCTTTATCCCTCTACACCGCCAGGCTGGCAATTGATATTTACAACTTTATTATAAAACCCGAGGTGTACACTTAATAAAAACAGTCTGTTTAATAAAATGACTACACTGGCGGAATATCAGGGAGAGTTATCCCTATGTACATTGTACAGTAAATCGCTAACTTCATGGATACAAGCATACTGATCTGTACAAATGATTTGGAAATTTATTTGTGAAGCTGCTTGTGTTAAAATGTACATGTAATATTGTAACTGAATTAAATGCATATGTTTTGACAGAAGATAAACTTTAAAAATAGTAAGAAAATTAAACTATTGGGCCTAGGCCATAAATATGTTATCTCACAGTTTTGAATGAAGCCAGAGAAGCAGTGTCTGTAAGATGTATGGTTTATTAGCTCTTGTAGGAAGAAGGGAAGTGTTTTATGGTTTTATGACTTCCAGCAGCTGTACCAGGTCTGAGCAATGTTTCTGTGTGTATATTATTGACATGTAGGAGAACAATCTCCTACTAATATCTAAATACTGTTTCTGGCTTACAGAGTAATATCACACACATCTGGTCAACTGACTCTGTTTCCCACACTATCCCCCATCACTAGAAGCTGCCAGAATTTTAGCACCTACATGTCAATAATACACACAAACACACACACACACACACACACACACACACACACACACACACACACACACACACACATGAGCATTGCTCAAATCTGGTGCAGCTGCTGGAAGTCATAAAACAATAAAACACTTCCCTTCTTCCTACAGGAGCTAATAAACCATACTTCTTACAGAAATTGCATATCTGGCTTTATTCAAAACTGAGATAACATGGGATGGGAAAAATCCTATAGTTAGATGACCTATCCTGTACCTCTTTTTGTTTAACCTATACAACAGTGATGTCAGTATACCAGGCCAGTATTGTTAAGTCAGATCTGCTGCTAATACTAATTTCAGGATAAATGCTACCTATGAACAGGACTTGTCCCTTCACATCCTCACCGATCAATTACTTATTTTGGTAACATATAACAACTTATACTTTTAACACTGAATAGAGTGCAGTAATGTATCTGGAAGGTCTAGGTTTCTTACCGAGTCATCACTGGATGGTCAGATTACATATAATGAATATATACTAGGACTTGGGAGTCCATGTATATGATGAAAGATAAAGGCCTTCTAATATCAGCTGACAGGGGAAACGTGGTCATTACTGCAGTATTTCAAAACTGTATCCAAGGAAATAACATTAAAACATTTAATAAACTGATAAAGCCTACTTTGAAATATACTGCCCCTTATGGAGTTCATATAAGAGGAGTGATATCCCTTGCATGGAGGGGCTACAGATGTGATGGACTATATATATTGTAGGGATAAACGGACTGTAATTCAGAAAGATTGTAAAAATATGCACTGTTCTTCTAGCAAACAAAAGATTTAAATGGTCTTGCTAGCTGCTTTAAAGCCTTCAGGGAGTCTTACTTAGTTTGCTGTGATTATTCAACTGTCATGTAATGGGTTATGTATTAAGAAGAGAGGAGATGAAGTGAAGCTGCATGTTCATAGAAGGAATACTCACTAAAGGCAAAAAATGTGGGGAAAAAAGAACATGTTATTTTATGGGAAGAAGAATACTGCTTAAGTTAATTATTTTAAAATGGAGTAGAAATGTTCATGGAAGGTAAGACTGATAAAGGGTAACTTGGCAAACATTATGAAAAGTAATTTCCCTGTCTGATTTTTATTGTATATATGTAATTCTGGAGGAGAGCTGGGAAAGGGCAGATATGATTTAGCTGAAAGCTGAATAAACAAACTTGAATCTGGATCTGAGGAAGTTTTGCTTCATGTAGATAGAATGGTGGATGTATGGACTAAACTGTCTGAATGGCTGGTAACTCTGACTTGAGTAATGCTTTGAAGAGAACACAGGACAGATGGAGAAGCAGTGGGGCGAGATGGCAAATAAGGCAGCTACCAGTAGCTAGCTACAAACCACAAGCAGTCTAAATACACAAATTGTCTCTTTTGGCCATCAATAATTTCACATATGTATACATGTATGTTTGAGAATGTCAGCTGTACCACCTGAAAATGTCTTTAGTGAATGCAAGAGCCTGATTCAAAGCACAGTGGTGCAGCAGGGAAGCTGTCACAATTTTACCTGGCACAACATCTGGTATTTTAGTCAGTATTATAGTTCTTGTCCTCTGCTGATTCTTTGTATCATCAGTTTTCTCACATGGCTTCTTGAAATTGCAACTCCTGTTTCAGAGACACCACCATACCTTCAGAGAGACTGATCAGGAAAAGACATGTAACTGATATTGTACACTACAGAAATGTCAGAGCTGGAATAGGACAGCAAACTAAACTTCTGCATGTGTTGTCCAACTGCATTTCTGCAGTCCTGCAGTCATTGCTTTCTACCTTGTCAATCTTTAGGGATATAATTAATCTGTAATGCGCTATAATATGTGAATTGTTTTGCAGTAATATCACAAAACTTTTCCCACTCCAGATCTGGAAAAGCATTGGACATCACTGACTTCAGTTTCTTATTTGCAGTGCACTTCTTAGTTATGATGGAATATCTGTGAGGCCTCATCCCATCCATTAGGAGCAGCCATGCTTCACTGCATTTTGTTATTCTCTAATGCAGTGGATTCGCATTTCCTTCCAAAAGGCAGAGAAATCTGATAATGTTGTTTTCTGATATAATGTATTAATTCATTTATTAATTAAACATTTATACATAAAAGTATTTTAAAAGTTTATTTTATGGCTGTTGACTGATAACATTTTAAAGGTTCTTAAAAGCTAATAACTGAGTAAGAAATGGTAGTTTTTTCCATTGCCCAAAACACCATGCAGCAGCCTGAGCTCTGTGTTGCTAATGTTGTGTCTGGAGGTTCTAGGTAGTTTCCCAGCCTGGACCAATTTTGGTCTTTCCTTAAATGTGGGAGGCCATAGTCTGGAGCTGGGTTGGAGTGAAATCAGGCCATTGAAATGAGAGATGTTATAAACTGGACCTAGTAATAAAACATAAGTGAAAAGGGCCTAAAAACCTCCATAAATGGCTGGAAGTTGACCCCTCCCCCCATCATGATTGGCTGCCACACCCTCCAATGGTGGTTTCTGAGCAGACAATCTATTGACAAGATTGAGCAAACACAAACTCTGGCGTGGCGGCTGATGATTGGCAGGTACAGAGGAAACAAGCATATAGATAAAAAGATAAGATACGATTCCTTTATTGTCACTGCACTAGTACAATAAAATTTGTAGCAATCCTCCTAAGGTGCATTCACATATAATGAACATGAATAAATATGAGAATATAACGCAATACAATGCCAAACAATACAATATAATGCAATGCAGTGCAGTAAACGACTAAGTTATTGCACTTCTGTATATTGAACATGAAAGGAATAAATTAAGGTGCACAGGAATGTAAACATATGTCTTATAGTGCAATAACATAGTTGTTTACTGCACTGCAGTAAACAACTAAGTTATTGCACTTGGGTATATTGAACATGAAAGGAATAAATTAAGGTGCACAGGAATGTAAACATATGCCTTATAGTGCAAATGGCTATTATCTGTACTCAGTATGAATATTTAGCATTGTTCAGTTCACGTATGGCCCTGGGATAGTAACTGTTCTTAAGTCTGTTGAAGGAATGGACCTGAACCCTCTGCCAGAAGGCAGCAGCTCAAACAGGTGATGTCCAGGGTGAGAAGGATCCAGATGTTGGTTGCCCTGCTCTGACAGTTTGAAGAGTTCCTCCAAAGAGGGCACTGAGCAGCCAATGATTTTTTGGGCAGAGTTAATGATCCTTTGAAGGGCCTTCCTGTCTGCCACTAAGCTGCTAGCATACTACATGGAAATGCAGTATGTTAGCACACTTTCAATAAAATAGCAGTAAAAGACACCAGTAGCTTCTCCTACAGGTTGTTTTTCTTGAGGATCCTCAGGAAATGGGGTCTTTGCTGTGCCTTCTTGTCTGCCTCCATGATGTTTATGGCCAAAGAGAGATCTTCTGCCACATGTACACCTAGAAACTTGAAGGCAGGAACCCTTTCCACACAGTCTCCATTAATGTATATTGGGTTGTGATCTGCGTTGTTCTTCCGGAAATCTGTTATGAGTTCTTTTGTTTTGGCAGAGTTTAGGGCAAGGTTGTTCTCAGTACACCATGCAGCCAGTCTTTGAACTTGGTTAGTGTTGGTTGAAGAAACAAAGAAACCAATAAACTAACAAAACAAACCAACCAAACAGCAGGCAAAGGTTTTCAGACTTTCATGCACTTTCTTATTGCTTGCTAGACTGTAAGAACATAAGCTGTTTTCCAGGTATCATTAGTTTTGAATTTTGGAGTGTCTTTCATATAATGCAGTGTATTTGCAGGTTAATTATTCAGTTGCTTGAAGTATCATTCTAATCTACCATGGCACAGATAAGAACTTGTTTCCATTTCCTCTTAACAACAAGCTTAGTAATATTTTTTCACGTTACAAACACAGAAAAATGAGAACTAGTGGTGATAGTCTTTGCTTTCTAGAAACAATGCTCCTAGAAACTTACATTGTTCTTGTTTTAACTTATTTTGCAGGAAGGAAACATATTCCTCGTGGATTACAAACTACTAGATGGTATTTCTGCCAACAAAACTGATCCATGTACAATGCAGTACATTTGTGCTCCTCTCTGTCTTCTGTATAGTAACTTGGAAAGGAAAATTGTTCCCATTGCTATTCAGGTATCTTTTTAAATGAATGTTCTTGATACATTGTTTTCTTTCTTAATTAAAAACAAAAAAAACATGTTTGCTAGTTTAAAGGTAAGTCTTTGATATAAATAAATTCTGGTTTACTGGGTGAGGTTTGAAACCATGTATGTCACTGATGACTTATCCACATTCCTGTTGTAAGACTCCAACAATTTGTAACATTAAATATATTTGCAAATTATTGTGCAAACAAGTGAAAGTGTAAATGAAAAAGTCAGCAACACTTGTGTGAAGTCATTTAAGCACTAGCTGTGACAACTTGACTGGTAAATGATTTCACTGTTGAGTAACTGAATAAAAATTAGCATTAGCTAATGTATAACTTACACAGTTCTATTGGTGGATAAGGGCTACCCTGCCAAACCTACCACTGTCACCAGAGCATCATTATTGTACTTTGCATCAGGCAAAATGTGTGTGTGTGTGTTTGTGTGTGTAAATTGTCATCTATTATGCATACTTTCTCTTACTAACTGTTTCAAACTTCATCTTGATGTTTGACATAATCTTACTTGAATTGTGTGTTCTTGACTTGCAGTACTTATACTAAAGTCGTATTGATTAACTGCTACCTTAGATAAGACATTGAACATATATGTGTTACATACTCTCATCTATTCTTATAGTAGGGCTGTACAATTTGACCCTGCATGCACTTATATCAGAATTTATATAGACTGATGTAGGTATGAAATTGAACATTGTTATTTATTTACCTGTATGGTAGAACTTATCTAATGGGGACTCTGCTAAAAATTGGGTTATTTTTACCCAGTCAGACTATCCCAGTTAACAAATGGAAATAAAAAGAAATAAATGAATTAATAAATAAATAGTACAAGTAGATCCAGACAGTATTACAAGGAAGATATATACACCTGGCATAGAAAACAAGAATAAAACAGCCTGTGCAAGACAATAGATAGCAGCTGAATTCCATCAGACACAAATTATAGTAAACAGTGTATCCCAACAACAAGACAAAGGAGACCAGATGTATGCTAAACATCTGTGGGGAAAGATGATGGTGCCCATACAAAAGCACATGAATAATAATAATAATAATAATAATAACAACAATAATAATAATACTAATAATAATAATAATAACAGCAACAATAATAATAATAACAATAATAATAACAATAATAGTAATAATAACAATAATGTGTAGAGGACAGCACATAAAGTGTTACCCATGAAGTTCCAGTGTAAATCACAGCACATATTCAGCAGGACAGGGACATATGACTTATGTAATGTACAGGTACAGTCCAGTGAGGACAGTAAGGTGTAAAAGAAGTAGCCAATATGGACTGCATAGATTAACTGGTGTCAGAATAACCACGTATGGGAAGAGGAATGTGCCGAACAGTAGAGCACATAAGAAAAAACAATAGAAAGTAGAGCACAGTGTAATACAGTGCAGGGCATAGCAGGCTGCACACAACACGCAACACACAAATAAGGTGTGAACTAACTATATACATAGCTGACAAATCACTATCAATATGTCTGTGCATTGCCTATGAATGGAAAAATTCAACAGAAAAGGACTAAATAAGAGTGATATGCAGGCTGTATGCAGGACATGTAGCAGATAATGGAACATTTTTGAGCCCAGGAAAGGCACATTGATGAAGTGTTGTAAGATATTTGAGTAATAAAATGTGGTAACATGGATAAAGCAAGTGGTACTAACATGTGGGTTTAAAGACTGGGTACACATACATAGTTAAATCAAGTAAATAAACAGTATAGTTTTGGTGCTATGGCATCATGTTCTGTTTTCTAAGGAATTAACAAAGGTGTGAAAGAAAACACTAGCAAAACATAGATCAGGAAAACAGTATGGTAGGGTGCAAAGGATGCACAGAAAAGCATGGACTCAACCCACACATGCCACATTTCAGATAAGTGCCATGAGATGGACCTGCAAATACTGTAGGGGATGACACAAAGGACAGAACAGGTAACTGCTTTTCACTATCATTTCTTACCCTTTTTTTTATTAAAGCCCAGAGTCCAGAGCACTCTGAAGTTGTTTGATAGCTTGCTGATTTCATGCTGTGATGCTGATGCCCTAATGATGGTGACAATGTCATCAACATGTAAGACAATATTGGATTATCCTAGGGGAGGTCAATAATGAATAATGAGAAGAGCAGTGGTCTCAACACTGATCCATGGGGTACGTCCGTATGGATGGCACAGGACTGGTGTCAGTTGTGTTATTACCTAAAATAAATGTTCTGCCCAGTACATACTTGTGAAAACAGCTACGCATCTCTGTCTTCTCAGAGAAGTGGTACTTTATTAGCTTTTGCAGGAGCATGTTATTGTCAACACATTCAAAAGCTCTTTTGAGTTCTGTGAACAGAGCCACAGTAAATTTTTCAGTCTTCAAAGTTTTTGAGAATGGTATTAGTTAGCCATACAGGACATGCAGCGTATTTTGACCTAGCTAAAGCCTTTGACAGTATGCCCCATGTTGGCATCATACAAAAATTAAATGGTTTAAAATATTTACCCAGATGTGGTAAGAGGGATATCAAATTGTTTGAAAGACAGAAAACCCACACAGTAAAAATTGCAGGTATTTCATCAGAAGGACTTGGTGCTGGGGTCTCCCCATTTTGTTATGTATTTTTTGGATCTCCAAGCAGAGAGCCAAGACCTCTGGCTGACAACGTTTGTAGAATATTGGAAACCAGGGGTCATTGTTAAGTCATACTATGTCAACCAAACCTTCTAGAATGAACTCACTCTAGTAAACTCTTGGTGTACTAAAAATGGGCTCAAACTAAATAAAAAGTGTAGTATTATCACGCTTGGTAGATATTCCCTCTCCTCACCATACTGTCTAGATGACACACCTCTTCAAAATGTAAATGTAGTTAGGGATCAAGGTATTTGGGTTGATAGTTTCCTATATTTTGACCATCATGCAATGACAATTGGAAGGAAATCCTTTTATTATTTAGCTCAGCTAATTACCAAAAGAATATCATAACGTTCTAAGGACGTAATCATTCCCTTATACTCAGCATTGATCAAGCCAGTTATCAAGTGCCATGTCCCCTTTCTGATGTATCTCACTTAACTTATCAACTAGAAAGATTCCAAAGGTTCCTAACCAAAAAGATCACAGGCCTAAAATCCCTGAGCTACCAAGAGAGTCTGAAAGCTCTACCCCTTTATTCTTTATGTTATACACATTTGAGGGGAGATTTCTGTCTCTCTCTCTTACTGTACCATTAGAGATTATATTGCCTCAATCTCCTACTTCTCTGCAAGTCCAATACCTCAACCAATACTAGAACCAGGGACCTAAATCTTCACCAACAGATAAAGAAAACATGATGGAAGGACAGGTTTATAACCCATTTACTTCCAAATCTCTGGAATAAACTTCCCTTGTATGTTAAGCAGTGTGACTCACTATCTTCCTTTGAAGATAAACTGGATGACTGGATGGGTATCCAGAAATTTACTCCACGATTAACTGGTATGGCCATCCTGGAGAAATAATGTGCTGCCTGAAAGAGGGTACTAAAAAGGAAAGAAAGGTTATGAGACTTGGTGGCCTTAGAATATCTATGAATCTGTCTATAAATATAATAGTAAAGGTGCTATAATCTGGGACGTGTGGATGGGAAATAGAAAATTCACCCCGGATCACTCCAGTGGCTCTACTCAACAGATGCACTGGGAACTAAGGTTAGGTGGGACGATGCCAGGGTATTCCTATGGGCTAGGCTTGTAAGGGCCCCAGGGCAGTTAGCCCACCTATGAACCTATGGTTTAAAGTCAGGTAGTTTGTCGTGATAATGGCGTACTGAGATGTAGCCTGAAATTTGTTTATTTCATAATGTTTCAAAAAGTTTAGCTATAAGGCATAGGATGGACATTGCTTTAGAGTCCACAGCTGTTTTTTGGGAGAGTAAGTTTTGCTAGTGGGATTATGATGGCTGTCTAGAAAAGAGATCAGTTTTGTGCATGGTGAAAAGTTTAAATATTTGAGTTATTGATCCTGCTAATGGTTTTCATCCTTATTTAAGTAGGAGAGAATGGATTATTGAAAAATGTGTTGTTGAATTGGAGGTTATTTTCTTAAGCTTGTCTTGGACTTGTTTTTTAGTAAGGGTTTTAAAGTGAAAATAGGGATAGTTAAGGTAGCTGTGCAGAAGCTTAATAGATGTGGGCATGGTGTCTTGGTTAGAAGGTATTTGAGAATTTTGTGGTGTGTTACTTACATTGTGTTTTATTTCTTTCTTTGTCTGAGGTGTTATGTTGTGGGTGTTCTGTCTGGTATTAAATATATTAGTACTAGATAACATTTTATCTGTGCTCCAGAATTTTCTTGGCTTATGGATTTGAGACTGTTGTAGCTTTCTGAAGTATCTGGATTTAGATGTGTTGGTACTAATGTGAACTAATTTTCTTAGTTTCAAGAAGTTTTGAGGTTTGCTTAGATCATTGGAATCTTGTTTCCACTTTTTCCATGCATTATCTCTACTTTTTAGTTCTTAGGAAATATGAGAGCTACATCAAGGAGTCTAGGGAGCTTTTAGCCTTCTAGCTGTTACTGTGAAAAATGGTGTTCTGTTAGTGCCCCTTGAATACTTACAATGAATCCTCTGTGCAGCTCAATGAGTAGCGGGGATTCCAATCAGTAGCACTAATTTGCTGCAATGATATCCTTGGACCTTTCTATGACTTGTCTAGTGGTTATGTAGCTGGGTGGAAGTCTGACTTGATCTTAAATGCCAAGTAGTTAGTGTTGGGCAGTCATCACTAAGGGAGCTGGGGAGGACATGTCCAGAAGTGTATGTTTGTGTAGTCATTGTGTTGACCACTAGTGTAATGTTTTTGTGCAGAAAAATAGTTTGAAGTTTGTTTTTGAGAGTGCTACAGAAATCTAAGATAACCTTGCCCGTTATTATTACTTTGTTGTTTTTGATGATATATTCTAATAAGGTTTCTAGGCATGTAGTGTTTGCAGGTAGTGCAATATAGATGGCAGCAGTAGATATTTTACTGTGGTCTGATACTGTAATTTAGATAAGTGATCTATTGGGCTCTGTGTCTTTGCATGCAGTACTGTTTGCAATAAGTGGAGAGGAAAGATTATTGGAGTTTCTAATTAAGGGGGTGATACTTTCTCATGGCCTGAGTTCTTATCTGTTGTCAGAGAAGACTATAAATTTGAGTGTTTGAGGGGGAAGCAGGAAATATCTTTTATTTAAGAGTCACTGATCTTGTAACCAGATCTTTGCTGTGGCCACCTATTAGTTAAGTTGCATGTATTCACAGCTGCAAATTGAAGTGGAGTGGGTCCAGGGTTTAGCTGACTATCGATGAAGAGTATAAGAAGAATAATTGAAAGAATATGAGCTATTACATATTTTAGAAAAAATATGGCTTCACAGGGTGGATGAATAACTGGGGGTTTGATGGACTATTGGAAGGACTTTTTGAGGTGGTGAGTGTAGGTTATAAGGAGTTGTCCACCACATAAAAATGGATTTATGTGAAAATGTCATAGATGCTTTCAGGATTATCTGCAGAAAAAAAATAAAAGCTAGTGATGTAGGAGGCATGTTTAATAGGAGAGTTGGTTAGCTGGTTGAGTAATACTTATGGGTGGCAGTGACCAGATTTATAATGTTGTAACTGGCAGAAGTACTTTAATTGAAATCCCTTAGTGAGCACTGTAAGTGTAGTGGAGTACATAGTGACCCCCTCTTTTTATGTGAATCTGTTATATTTCTTATGGATCCCGCTAATTATTTTTTCATTTTCTAAAATAGAAATATGCTTCAACAGATGTCCTGATTTCAAGATAATCACACTTTTGTTAATCCTGCCTACTAGTGTGCTTCTTTTCTTTTTCCACTTCTGTAATTTCCTTTCTACCTCCTGTATTGGCTTCCTGTAATATTTTTCCAGCTGTTCCTCATACGTCTAAGCCTGTCTTGCTTTTGGTCTGTGATTTATTTTACTTTCTTTTCTTCCTTTACTTCTCCCTGTCACCAGTCTTGCCATATTTTTGTTTGCATTCCAACTGATCTATATCCATCACTATGTTCCTTGCTTTATCTGTGTCACTTAGAATCATTATGTAGCTATGACCCAAGAGGCATTTATATGCTTTTCCCTCCATTTTCTTATATATCTTATAGCTTATTTCTGACTCACCTTAAGAAAGCCTCCATTGCTAGGAGAATTAAACTTGGGCACAGGTGACATCCCTGTCACATTCCCCATCATATCTTTAATTTTGATAGCTGTCTACTCATCAGTAGTATTGCAGAGAGGTATTTATACACCACTCTCACTGATCTCACAGATGTATCCCCTGTTTCTAGTCTTGCCTTAGCAAGTACCTACAATTTCACTGACCAGAATTATTTTTTAATATTATATAGTATCATCATAGTCTCCCTCTGCTTGGCCTTTTCACTTCCCTCACTATCAGTTAGACCTACCAGCTGTCGGGTCTATATTACTTCATTGAAACCCAGCTTCAGTGAATGGCTGTTCATTGAACGTTCACATCAACGAGCGTGTTTCCCAGGGAAGTGAGTTAGTTGCCCAGCATACTGAGTGACATACACACACACACACACTGCAATATATCAAACCCACCAAAGTGGGGGTCTGCACCCCCCACATCCCCCTTCTTATATATACCAACTCTGAGGTTGCACTACAGTGGGGGAAAAAGCCAAATTTCCATATGTTGACCGACTAACTCACTTCACTGGGAAAAAATGATCGCTGATGTGAACGTTCACTGATTTGTGTTTGATGAATAGCTGTCCATTGAAGATGGGTTTTGATGAAGTAATATAGATCTCCAGTTGTCAGATGATAATCTGAATTGCACAATATTTACTTAGCTTTGTTGGATGTGACCTGGCAGAATGAACTCTGTCCTTATTAGTGGGTCTATATCACGTTGTTGAACTCTTAAAAGTTCGAATGTCATATGGTCTACACCTTATGATCGAACTTTTAAAAGTTTGAATGTTTCAATGGAGATCTCCGTATAGTGCAGAATGGGAAGGCTTCCGTTTTCTGCACTGTAGTATGATCTCAGAGTTGGTATATTTAAAGAGCGGGGGAGTGAAGGGGCATGACCCCTGCTTAAATTGTTCACATAGGTTTTTTCTTTGGTTTATTTTTTTTATTACATTTTTGAACTTTTAAAAGTTCAATCATATGGTGTCGACCATATGACGTTTGAAATTTTAAAAGTTCGATTATGTAATATAGATGCCCTTGTTAGTATCTTGGCTGGTATGCATTTATTATAGGGATGGATCTAAATTCTCTTGGTTCTAATACTTCATTGTCTTTCTTTGGAAGTACGACTAATTTTGCTTTAGCCATTGTAGGTGACATTCTACTTTTCTTTAGACTCCTACTGAACATCCAGGCCAGGTCTTCTAACTTCTACCTTTAACTATTTTAATACACTGATTCAGAAATCTAGTACCACACCTTCCCCCATTTTATGATTTTTATTACCTTTCTTGCTTTTGTTTTCTGTATCCTTTAGCATCATTTTCAGAGCTGCCATTTTCCCACTTACAGCCATACTCTTCTTTTCAGACCCCTCTTCAAGTGAAGGTATAAACTTATTCATAACAAATACTGAGTTCTACTCGTAATTCCTTTCATCCTCCTTTATATCTTCAATCTCCCTGTTAATTTTTCTGACCATCAACTTTTTTTTTTTTTTTTTTAGTCTTTCAGGCTGTGTTCTAGGATTCTTCTGTCTTTTCTTCCGATCCCCACCAGATATTGTTGGTATTATTTCTCCTTTTTACTCTCTGGCTTCTCTCATTTCTCTGCCTTCTACCTTTTTCATCTCCAGGGTATCCCTCCCCAATCACTGAATTCCCATGGCTCCTTCAGGGGTTGAGGCAACAAACAAAGAATTCCAAATAACGGACATGTTGAGTCAATTAAGGCAAGTTTATTAAAGATTCCACAAAGCCTTCTGGAAATACCCTTATTCAGTGTGTATGTATTAGCTTTAAAATCAAGACTTCATTTAAATGGTTTAAAAGATGACACAACCCAATCTAAAAACACTTCCAGTTAATTAAGACTTAAATCAGAATTCAATATGTAAAAAATTCAGTATGTAAGAAATATATTACATATGCTTACATAAAAAAGTATAATAATGTAGCAAAGTAAATCCAATGGGACAGGTAAACACTCAGGTTCACAGAAAAAAGTTTAAAATCAATAAATAAAATAAATAAAATAATAAAAATGATTGATTTTAAACTTTTTTCTGTGAAATAAAAATGGGAATGGGAATACCAGGCAGTTTCATCTCCCTTGGTCTATTCCCTACATTACACTGTTCTTTCGGCCATGAGAAAATATTCCCATTTCTAAAGTCATGCAAGTCTCTATGCAGCTTGTATTTCTTAGCAGTTATTAGTTTCTCCTCAAATTTTGTTAATCTTTCTAACATCATAATATACTGATAGAGATTTTTTTGTAGGGGGGCGTGGCCAAGGATGAACACAGGATAGCAGCAGATTTCTTCAGCTCCACCAATTTCATTACATTGACAGGAATTAATTACTTAAAAAATTAATTTTTGAAGTAATTTTCTTTCTAAATATGTTTGTTTTGTATAGTTCTTGAACTATATCTAAAAAAGAAAGGAAATCTTAATAATATTCCTGTCAGAAATTACTTTGGAAATTTTCCTGTCAGTTTATCAGTCTGAAATGAGTTCCAGTAAGACAAATTCTCAAGACTCCAGCATCAAGAAAGAACTTCAGTCTCTGATAATTATAGTCCAGCAACTTACTGCTAAGATGGATAAAATGGATACTAATATAGACACTTTCATAGAAAAAGCTACAAAACAAATAGACTTGTTACATATGGACCTGCAACAACAGAAGATCCAGATGACAGGCATAGAAGAAGCTGTGAATGACATGGAAAATAGAATACAAGAAGAGGAAATCAACATTGAGTTTCTGCTGAAACAAAATACACATTTACAAACAAAGCTGGATGACCTGGAAAATAGATCTAGGCGCAATAACATTAGGATTTTTGGACTGCCAGAAAATATTGAAGGTAACAATATTACTTCTTTTTTAACAACATGGCTCCCTAAAACTTTAGATTTACCAGAAGCACACTCTTTTGGTATCGAAAGAGCACATAGATCTATAGCTAATACTAACTCTAACAAAAACTATCCTAGATCAGTTATAGTTAGATTTCTATCATCTTTTGATAAAGAGATGGTTCTTAAATCTGCTTGGGCTAAAGCTCCTGTTAAGATTAATGAAACAACTGTGCGTTTTGACAATGACTATTCTTCCATGGTATTAGCTAAAAGAAAAGTTTTTCTGCCACTAATAAGGGAGCTTAAAAAAGCACAGTTTAAAACATACCTTCTGTTTCCTGCCAAGCTTAAAATCTTCCTTCCTGATGGTCCTAAAATTTTCGATGACTTAGACTCTGCTTTACTGTTTATCAAAAAAATAAGATTTTGGAAAAATAGAAGAAATGGAATGGGCTAGTCCCTCGTTAAAGAGACTGGCAACTGAAACTTCGTGGAAGACTTCAGAGAAGAAGAAGAGACTAAAAACAAATGATTTGTACTATGTTTTTTTTCTCTCTCATCATTTTATTTTATTATTAATCTTTTTAAATATAGTTCCTGCATTTCCAAGAAGCAACAAATATTTTGAAAAGATTTAATCAAAGTTATTCTCTGTGTGCAAAGAAATGTTTTGTTTCATAACTAGTCAAAATATCTGGAGATTTAATGGCAAGCTGTGATTTAACTTGTTTCTCTTTCTGAAGAGGAAAAATAAGGTCAGTAATTTGATACATTTTTTTTCCTTTAAAAGTTTATATGCTCTTCAAATGCTATTCCTAATTATACTTTCTTGATTACACTGCTTATGCTTGTTTGTAAATAATCTGTCATGCTTTAACTAATAATAATTAGAACTAAATAATAGTAAATAATATGTTTTATTTTTAACTCTATTAATATAAACAGTAAGTAACATTCTATTGTATATACTTCTTATAGCTTTCTCTTACATTTTTTTATTTCTGCCTTACACCCTTTTACTTTCTACTCTCTTTTCTTTATTAATATATAGAAATGCTTTTGATCATATAGACACAGTAAATAATAAGATTTGCATAGGAGTTGAGTTGGGACAAAAATGTTGAGTTTTGTTACTTATTAATAATTTTGGGCTTGATTTCACTTACATAGAGTCTGTAATAACCTGTAGAATGCATTGTGAAGGTTTTGTCATGTTTAGATGCATTTACACTGCTAAATGAACGTTTGTCACTAGTTTTAATAAGGTTCACGCCAGAATGTTAAGAGAGACAATCTGGGAAGTGGGCTGTCTCATGCACAGTGTCCATGAGCTACTTCAAAAGCTTCAACTCTCAGAATTCTCACAGAGAAGCTGAAAGCAGCTAGTCTCACCTTTGACCTAGATATCACACTGACACATCACAGATACAGGAATGACACTACCTAATTATACTTTCTTGATTACACTGCTTATGCTTGTTTGTAAATAATCTGTCATGCTTTAACTAATAATAATTAGAACTAAATAATAGTAAATAATATGTTTTATTTTTAACTCTATTAATATAAACAGTAAGTAATATTCTATTGTATATACTTCTTATAGCTTTCTCTTACATTTTTTATTTCTGCCTTACACCCTTTTACTTTCTACTCTCTTTTTCTTTTCTTTATTAATATATAGAAATACTTTTGATCATATAGACACAGTAAATAATAAGATTCACATAGGAGTTGAGTTGGGACAAAAATGTTGAGTTTTGTTACTTATTAATAATTTTGGGCTTGATTTCACTTACATAGAGTCTGTAACAACCTGTAGAATGCATTGTGAAGGTTTTGTCATGTTTAGATGCATTTACACTGCTAAATGAAGGTTTGTCACTAGTTTTTAATAAGTTTCCCGCCAAAATGTTAAGAGAGACAATCTGGGATGTGGGCTGTCTCATGCACAGTGTCCATGAGCTACTTCAAAAGCTTCAACTCTCAGAATTCTCACAGAGAAGCTGAAAGCAGCTGGTCTCACCTTTGACCTAGATATCACACTGACACATCACAGATACAGGAATAGCAGATTAATAATATGTGTTAAAAACCTATGTCCCAAACATATACATTACTATAACTCATTTAATTCATCTGATTGACAAGCATAAATAATTTTATAACTCTATACTGAAAGAAATTGTCATGTGATATATTTTAAAGCAGTAGTATAGCATGTTTGTAAAATCTGGTTACTAAAATGTGTTTGCTGTGCATTATTTTGTATAAAGCAGACAGATTTATTGAAGGGAAGGCAATGTAAGATGGTGCTCAGTAAAGATACAACTCAGTGAGATCATATATATATATATATATATATATATATATATATATGTATGTGTGTGTGTTTGTGTGTATGTGTGTGTGTATGTGTGTGTGTGTGTGTGTGTGTGTGTGTGTGTGTGTGTGTGTGTGTATGTATGTGTGTGTGTGTGTGTGTGTGTGTGCGTGTGTGTGTGTGTGTGTGTATGCATGTGTATATATATATATATATATATATATATATATATATGTATATGTGTATATGTGTATGTGTGTATATATATATATATATATATATATATATATATATATATATGTGTGTGTGTGTGTGTGTGTGTGTGTGTATGTGTGTGTATGTAGATATGTATATAAATGTTTCTGAGAATCTGCTTAACTATGAAGTATGATTTATAACAATTTCTATGAATACAATATTTTATTCTATTGGCAATAATGAGTTTGAGTAAATGCTCATATACAAGCAATTCAAGGTTTTTTGGAAGCTGTTAACTGTATTTACATGACAGAAAATAGATGCATCCTAATATATGTAATGTCTGAATCATATTAGCCAAAGTTTTTGATTTAAATGAATGTTAGAACTTATTTTTCTCTCCTCTTGATTTCTAACATCAAGATTATTTGAATGCTATTTGCATACAAGTGTTTTATATTACATGGATGTATATAGTAGTATGAACAGTTTTAAAAAAAAAAAAAAAGGTTTATTTTAGTTTATATGATGCTGTTTTACCAAATGTGTAGTCTTGTCTTGCTAGATAATTGAATTGAAAACTGTTAACTTCAGTTAAATATAACTAGTATTAAATTGATAAGGTGGTAGCTGACGTACTGCTGCTTAGGGTAGGGGTTAACTTGAGTGGTAAATACTACTCTAAGTTGGAGTTTACAACTCCAGGCTGGATGCAAGGTTTAATCCTTACATTATTTTCACTTGTTCATTGTTATTTGTATATAGTTTTGACATCCACAATATATTTTGTACATTCATTGTCACTACAAACAAAATTGAATCCTATACGAAATCCCATAAGAGATTCAATAAATACAGCTATATTTAAAGGTACACCTAAAGGAGGAGATGTAACATTACTTATCTTGTTATTTGTTATTTTGATCATAAGATTATTAAGTTTTAAAAATGCCAAATGACATCTTTAAAAGGAATTTCTTTAAACATTAATGGATTGAATAATCCATGTAAAAGGGCAAGCCTAATAAGATACATTAATTTACATAAGGCCAACTTAGTCTTCCTACAAGAAACCCATCTCTTGAAAAAAGATATTGATAAACTAGCCACAAACAAATATACAGTATTGGTTAGTTCAGAGCACACTCAGAAAAAAAGAGGAGTGGCTATTTTATGGAATAAAAGTATGCCCATTCCTAAAACCAGGATGACAAAGGAATGTTTTGTATGGTTACAATACAAATTAATGGGAAGACTTACACTTTAATTAATGAATATTGGATACCTGGAATTGGTATTAATACAGTGAAACATCATCTTGATAAGATCATATCATTCTCTATAGGAGATATTATTTTAGCTGGTGACTTTAATTGTATACTACATGAAAGTGATACTACCACTATAGGAAAGAGAAGAATTACATCTAATGCAAAACATTTAAAGGATTTTGCTAATTCTTATCATTTGAATGATATTAATAATCAGATAGATTCAAAATCATTACCATACACCTTTTTTTCTAACAGATACAAAACTTATTCAAAAATAGATAGGGTCTTTATTTCTAACCAGATGGTAACAGATTTAATTAATTCCAAAATCATTTCATGTCCTATATCTGATCATAATTCAACTGTTTTTGAATTCATGATAAAAATACTCATAATGTTCAGATCAAAAGGATACCAGCATACTTAACTCAACTAAAAGACTATAAAGAATATATACTTTCAGAAGTAAAACATTTTTAGACATAAATAACACTCCTGAAGTCTCCATTGTTTATGTTTGGGATGCCTTAAAATCATATCTATATGGACAAAGTATCAGATGGTATAATAATAAAAGGAAATCTTGGGATAACGAATTGTTAGATATTCAAAGTAAATTAGACTCTTATAAACATAATAATAAAGAAAATATTATGGACAAGAAAGTTATTGAAGAAATAAACAAACTAAATGAGAAATACAAAGAAATTTTAACTCATAAAGTTAAAATAACTTTAGAGAAATACAAGTTTTGTCTTATTCAATAAGCCCCAAATACTTACATAGACTTAAAAATAAAACAAAAAGGTTGAATAAACAAAACCATATCAAAGAAATCTTTTCTCTAAGGAAAAAGAAGAATGTTTTTAGTATACCAGAAATACTAGATGAATTTAGAAATCACTTTCACAAAATTAACCATAATAATATTAACATGGAACCTAAAGATAAAATAAAGGAGTTTATAACCACAAATATGAATAAAAAGCTTAATAAACAACAGATTAAACTATTGGACAAGAGTATTTCATATACAGAAGTTATTACACAAATAAATATGCATAAATCAAACAAAGCACCGGGTAATGATGGTATTATACCAGAGATATATAAAATCCTTTCTAAAAATACATATTCATTAATACATAAGGTTTTTATTTTGGCCCAAACTGAGTTAATAACCCCCCCATCTTGGCAATATACATTTATTTCTCCAACTTTAAAACCTAATAAAGATCCAACTAGATGTTCTTCATATCGGCCCATCTCATTACTTAATGTTGATTATAAAATGTTTATGAATATCTTTGCTGATAGATTGAAGACAATCATTCCCATTGTCATTATATATATAGATCAGACAGGCTTCATTGTAAATAGAAATACTTTTGATAATATAAGAAGAACTTTAACATTAATAGATTTTGCAAATAGGAAAAAGAAAGATTTAACACTTATTAGTCTTGATATAAGTTCAGCATTTGATTCAGTAAGTTGGGACTATCTGTTTACCTTAATGAAGTGCACAAACTTCTCGGATGCATTTGTAAATCTAATTGAACATTTATACAAAGGAACGTTGGCTTATATTAAGGTAGGAACATATGTTTCACAAAAAATACCCATTCTTAAAGGTACAAAACAAGGATGTCCACTTTCTCCACTATTATTCACTTTAGTAATGGAGCCTTGGGTTAATTTGATCAGAAACAGTACTGACATAGAGGGTTTTGAAATAGATGAAAATACAACATCCAAAATTCAACTTTTTGCAGATGATGTTCTAATTACATCAGCAGGATCTAATTCTTCTATACAGTCTCTATTTGATAACATGATGAATTTTAAAAGTATTTCTGGTTTAATATTCAATGAAGAAAAACTAAAATACTACCTATATATACACGAAAAAATATTCTCATTAGTGATTTTACTAAATATGTACCCAATTCAGGTCAGATAACTTATTTAGGTATAATACTATATAAAGATATTAAATCTATTATATATAATAATTATAATACCTGTTTTCTTAATATACAAAATCTTTTAATACCTGGAATAATATGTTTTTACTATGGAGGAGAGACTTACAATTATTAAAATGATAATATTCCCCAAGATTTTATACTTAATACAATCAATAATACTTCCACCTACAAAAATAATTATCAAGAAACTGAACACACTAATGTTAAATTTCTTATGGGCACCTAATAGACCTAGGATTGCATTAAAGAAACATACTAATAGCTGGTCTCAAGGGGTATTTCTTTTCCAGACTTTAATTTATATACTATCTCTTCTATTGTAAAAGTTATTACTTTATTAATAGATCAGTCATATGTCACAAAATGGAAAGATTATTGGGAGCTAATTAGTATACACTTCATGAAAATCTCCTTAACACATAAAAATATGATTGTAAATAACTCCATGTTATGGTTACTAAAGGAATTTTGTACTTCACCTATTACACCTAAACATATGGTTTGTTACCCATTAAATATTATTATTAGTTATCGTAACTTTATATTCATGCACCCTAAGTATAGGGAATGGAATTTTATTGTATTTCCTATAATGTATACTCAGGGTATGCTTTTGTCATCTACTTCTGAAGGAACTCATTTAGCTATAGATAATGATCTAAAGTACTGGTATCAGTTGATATCTGATAATAAAGTTAAAAAATCTAGATTTCTTAAAACAAGAATTTGATCTAAGAGAAACTTGCTGGTTAGAGGTTCAGACCTTTAGACAACATCTCATTAATAAAATAGATTTAATGTCTATAACTGTTAAAGAATCTATTCCAACACTGATTGATTACTTGATATTAAATTTACAACATAAAGTTTCTGATAAAGGTAAACTTTCATACATACATAAAGTTATCAGACAAGAAACTTTTTACAGTGTAGATTCATACTGGAATTATTTCACTTCTATTAATGGGGACCCACCAAATCAACAAGATAAACAATATATATTGGAATCTGCTTATAGAACTACGTCTTTCATTGTCTGGAGACTTTATACATGGAAATTTTTACATAGATCTTTTTATACACCTTTGATGATGAATAAAATAAATAATAAAGATAATCTATGTAAGAGATGTAATGTAGAAATTAATGCTGACTGGGCTCATATGTTTTATGACTGTATAAAATTGAAAGAATACTGGAAGTCAATTAATGAATTTTTGCAGGCTCTTTTTACAGATAATTTCATTATTTCTAAATCTCTTATATTATTCAACACACCTGTACCTCAAAGTGTTAAAAAGGTTAAGCTTCCCTTGTTATGGTCTATTCTAGCAGTGGCTAGGAAAATAATAACTAGAAATTGGATTTCAGATACACCTCCTTCGTTCAATGAATTTAAAAATGTTATGAATATAGTGTGCCATATGGAAATAAACACAATTAGGACTAGAACAAATAGAAAAACATCTTATTTTATTGTATGGGATAATTTACAAAAGTTGTTAAAAAAATTTTAATTTCAATAGCATGGTATTTTAGTTTAATTAATTGATCTGATTGTAGTGGATGTCTTTGTAAAGACTTTAGTTGTTTTGTTGAATATTATAATAATACCTATTTTTAATTACTTGTATAAAATTGTTATGATATTTCTCTTATATGTTAAAACAATAAACCTGTTTTGAAAAAAAAATAATATACTGATAGACATTTTCAGAAAAACATGGTAGCCCGGTCACATTCTTTTCAAGTCTAGCAATTTCATCTTGCAACTCAGTTTCTATTTTTTCAAAAAAAGTGGTTCATTAAGTTCTTGTAATCAGCACTCAGTTTCAAGTTAAGCTCTTGGCACTTTGTCAATAATTCAGGGTAGGCATTACCATACAAGGGCATTTTGAGTATTTTTAGCCCTCATGGAACAATACCAAAGTCCAGATAAACAGAAACTGAGACGCTGCCACTATAATTTCTTAAAAGTTTGCACTTTTCTCTCAGGGTTAACTATCAGTTTATCAAAGTTATGGTCAGAGAGTTTTGGTTCTTATTACTTGAATTTGCATTCATATTTAAAGTGGGCTGTGTGGTATCAGAAACTCACTGCACCTCCTTGCATCTTATGTCATCCTTCTTCTCACTGTGGCCTTCAGCCCATCTCAACAGTTCACTTCTTTTCTTTCTTCACATTCAAGTTTTTTTTGTTGTTCTTATAATTCCTTTTAATAAGTTCTGGTACTGTGTGCATGTTTTTCTTTATAGGCTGAATGGTGACTAAACATTTCACAGTCTTACATAACCAGTAGTGTAGATAAGTAGGTAACTGTGTGATGCTTGTTTTGAATAAATGCCATAGCCATGGCACCATATGTGTTGAGTCAAGTTTGGTTGTGGCTTGTGGCCGTATACATTGATGGTGCACATTGTTGCCATTATGAGGATATGGTGAATGCTCTTGAGAGATGCAGCTTCAGTATGTCACTCTGAACAGGATTCAGTGGCAGAGGCTGCTCTTTTAAAGCATATGGCATTTGTAACAAAGGACTGGAGTCCCTATGCTAATTATGATAATCTTACTGATAGATCTCCCAGAATTTCCTTGATTTCAAGTAATATTTATTCCCATGAATCACCCCCTTTGGACAGGCTCAAGATATACACTGTCAGTGCAGTTATCCCAGCACATGACCTTCTTGAAACATTACTTTTAGTTATATTTCCCTGGTGTTATGCCAGCTCTGGCATAGATGTTAATGCACTGACTATGGCCCAGGTGACTAAAGTTTGATTAGTGCCTCAGATCACCAAATCACCAATAGGTGATAGCCTTTATCGGAAGTGCATTGAAGTATGCACCTGCATGGGAAGGCACACTGTAGCATGGAAGGTTTGTTGTTCCACCTAAAGCTGCGGTTCCCATTATAAGACAAAGTCATAGCAAGGATGTCAGCAAAGTGCATAAGCAACCCTCACAGCTGCCTGAATGAAAACCTGTCTCTAGGGCAACCCTTGTAGTTTTGGGAAGCCCCACCATGAAGTGAAAAAAATGATTTAAGTCCAATGGGGGGGGGGGGTGGAAGTTGGCTCTTGGTGGTTGTCAGTCACAGGGTCAAAAACAACACAGGAAAATATTTAACTGATGTTGTAAAATAGTCTACTTACAATTTAAATGTAAACAGTTTCTCAAAGGAGACTGTTGATGTTTTCAGTAATCTTTGGTATTAGTGGTCCTCATCTTGTACCTCTATTAATTCCTTAAGTTTTTTTCTTTTTTTTTCCCGTCGCTTTTTTCTGTGTGATCCCTGTAGTTCTTTGGGTGGTGTAGTAATACATTAGCTTACCTTGCATTTCATTAATTTATATTTTGGTGAGTTTAGTCACTTCCAGCCATCACTTTCAGTTATTTTGTACTAATAAGAACTGCTTTTTGAAATGTGCTATCAGATCCATCTGACAATCTCTTTTTTTTCTTAACTCTGTTAGGAAAGAGAAATAGTTGTTGTCCTTCTTTTGCTATCTGGGATATTTATATATATATATATATATATATATATATATATATATATATACATATATGTATATATATATATATATATATATATATATATATATATAATTCCACTTCACAATGTCGACTTACTGAAAACTCAAACTTCATATGGTCGAGACCATATGATCGAGTTTTCAGTAACTCGAAATTACAAAGTGCAATAAAAAACAAACAAGCACATCATTTCTGCAGCGGGGCAAGCCCCCCTGTGCTCCCCACACCCCCCTACTTAAATATGCCAACTCCGAGATTGCGCTACAGTAGGGAAAAGGGAAATCTCCCATTCCGTGCTGTATGCAGAAGTGTAGAACGGGAGACCTCCCATTTCCTCGCTATAGTGTGATCACGGAGATAGTATATTTAAGTAGGGAG